>NW_027140590.1:45000-165753 GCF_036365525.1 Heterodontus francisci | reverse complement strand
TCTCCCACTTCCCCCTCCCACTTCCCCCTCCCACTTCCCCCTCCCACTTCCCCTCCCACTTCCCCCTCCCACTTCCCCCTCCCACTTCCCCTCCCACTTCCCCCTCCCACTTCCCCCTCCCCCTTCCCCCTCCCCCTTCCCCCTCCCACTTCCCCCTCCCACTTCCCCCTCCCCCTTCCCCCTCCCCCTTCCCCCTCCCCCTTCCCCCTCCCCCTTCCCCCTCCCCCTTCCCCTCCCCCTTCCCCCTCCCCCTTCCCCCTCCCCCTTCCCCTCCCCCTCCCCCCTCCCCCTCCCCCTTCCCCCTCCCCCTTCCCCCTCCCCCTCCTCCCTCCTCCCCTCCCCCTACCCCCTCCCCCTCCTCCCTCATCCCCCTTCCCTCATCCCCCTTCCCTCATCCCCCTTCCCTCATCCCCCTTCCCTCATCCCCCTTCCCTCATCCCCCTTCCCTCATCCCCCTTCCCTCATCCCCCTTCCCTCATCCCCCTTCCCTCATCCCCCTTCCCTCATCCCCCTTCCCTCATCCCCCTTCCCTCTCGCCCCCTTCCCTCTCGCCCCCCCCTTCCCTCTCGCCCCCCCCTTCCCTCTCGCCCCCCCTTCCCTCTCGCCCCCCCCTTCCCTCTCGCCCCCCCCTTCCCTCTCGCCCCCCCCTTCCCTCTCGCCCCCCCCTTCCCTCTCGCCCCCCCTTCCCTCTCGCCCCCCCCTTCCCTCTCGCCCCCCCCTTCCCTCTCGCCCCCCCCTTCCCTCTCGCCCCCCCCTTCCCTCTCGCCCCCCCCTTCCCTCTCGCCCCCCCCTTCCCTCTCGCCCCCCCCCCCCCCCTTCCCTCTCGCCCCCCCCTTCCCTCTCGCCCCCCCCTTCCCTCTCGCCCCCCCCTTCCCTCTCGCCCCCCCCTTCCCTCTCGCCCCCCCCTTCCCTCTCGCCCCCCCCTTCCCTCTCGCCCCCCCCCTTCCCTCTCGCCCCCCCCTTCCCTCTCGCCCCCCCCCCTTCCCTCTCGCCCCCCCCTTCCCTCTCGCCCCCCCCTTCCCCTCTCGCCCCCCCCTTCCCTCTCGCCCCCCCCTTCCCTCTCGCCCCCCCCTTCCCTCTCGCCCCCCCCTTCCCTCTCGCCCCCCCCTTCCCTCTCGCCCCCCCCCTTCCCTCTCGCCCCCCCCTTCCCTCTCGCCCCCCCCTTCCCTCTCGCCCCCCCCCTTCCCTCTCGCCCCCCCCTTCCCTCTCGCCCCCCCCTTCCCTCTCGCCCCCCCTTCCCTCTCGCCCCCCCCTTCCCTCTCGCCCCCCCTTCCCTCTCGCCCCCCCTTCCTCTCGCCCCCCCCTTCCCTCTCGCCCCCCCTTCCCTCTCGCCCCCCCCTCCCTCTCGCCCCCCCCTTCCTCTCGCCCCCCCCTTCCCTCTCGCCCCCCCCCTTCCCTCTCGCCCCCCCTTCCCTCTCGCCCCCCCTTCCCTCTCGCCCCCCCCTTCCCTCTCGCCCCCCCCTTCCCTCTCGCCCCCCCCTTCCCTCTCGCCCCCCCCTTCCCTCTCGCCCCCCCCTTCCCTCTCGCCCCCCCTTCCCTCTCGCCCCCCCCTTCCCTCTCCCCCCCCCTTCCCTCTCCCCCCCCCTTCCCTCTCGCCCCCCCCCTTCCCTCTCCCCCCCCCTCCCTCCCTCCCCCCCCCCCCCCCCCCCCCCCCTCCCCCCCCCCCCCCCTCCCCCCCCCCCCCCCCCCCCCCCCCCCCCCCCCCCCCCCCCCCCCCCCCCCCCCCCCCCCCCCCCCCCCCCCCCCCCCCCCCCCCCCCCCCTCCCCCCCCCCCCCCCCCCCCCCCCCCCCCCCCCCCCCCTCCCCCCCCCCCCCCCCCCCCCCCTCTCGCCCCCCCCTTCCCTCTCGCCCCCCCCCTTCCCTCTCGCCCCCCCCTTCCCTCTCGCCCCCCCCTTCCCTCTCGCCCCCCCCTTCCCTCTCGCCCCCCCCTTCCCTCTCGCCCCCCCCTTCCCTCTCGCCCCCCCTCCCTCTCGCCCCCCCCTTCCCTCGCCCCCCCCTTCCCTCGCCCCCCCCTTCCCTCGCCCCCCCTTCCCTCGCCCCCCCTTCCCTCTCGCCCCCCTTCCCTCTCGCCCCCCCTTCCCTCTCGCCCCCCCCTCCCCCCTCCGCCCCTCCCTTCCCCTCCCTTCCTCTCGCCCCCCTTCCCTCTTCCCCCCTCCCTCTCGCCCCCCCTTCCCTCTCGCCCCCCTTCCCTCTCGCCCCCCCTTCCCTCTCGCCCCCCTTCCCTCTCGCCCCCCTTCCCTCTCGCCCCCCCTTCCCTCTCGCCCCCCTTCCCTCTCGCCCCCCCTTCCCTCTCGCCCCCCTTCCCTCTCGCCCCCCCTTCCCTCTCGCCCCCCTTCCCTCTCGCCCCCCCTTCCCTCTCGCCCCCCCTTCCCTCTCGCCCCCCCCTTCCCTCTCGCCCCCCCCTTCCCTCTCGCCCCCCCCTTCCCTCTCGCCCCCCCCTTCCCTCTCGCCCCCCCTTCCCTCTCGCCCCCCCTTCCCTCTCGCCCCCCCTTCCCTCTCGCCCCCCCTTCCCTCTCGCCCCCCCTTCCCTCTCGCCCCCCCTTCCCTCTCGCCCCCCCCTTCCCTCTCGCCCCCCCCTTCCCTCTCGCCCCCCCCTTCCCTCTCGCCCCCCCTTCCCTCTCGCCCCCCCCTTCCCTCTCGCCCCCCCCTTCCCTCTCGCCCCCCTCCCCCCCCCCCTTCCCTCTCGCCCCCCCCTTCCCTCTCGCCCCCCCTTCCCTCTCGCCCCCCCTTCCCTCTCGCCCCCCCCTTCCCTCTCGCCCCCCCCTTCCCTCTCGCCCCCCCCTTCCCTCTCGCCCCCCCCCTTCCCTCTCGCCCCCCCCTTCCCTCTCGCCCCCCCCTTCCCTCTCGCCCCCCCCTTCCCTCTCGCCCCCCCTTCCCTCTCGCCCCCCCTTCCCTCTCGCCCCCCCTTCCCTCTCGCCCCCCTTCCCTCTCGCCCCCCCTTCCCTCTCGCCCCCCCCTTCCCTCTCGCCCCCCCCTTCCCTCTCGCCCCCCCCCTTCCCTCTCGCCCCCCCCTTCCCTCTCGCCCCCCCCTTCCCTCTCGCCCCCCCCTTCCCTCTCGCCCCCCCCTTCCCTCTCGCCCCCCCCCTTCCCTCTCGCCCCCCCTTCCCTCTCGCCCCCCCTTCCCTCGCCCCCCCCTTCCCTCTCGCCCCCCCTTCCCTCTCGCCCCCCCCTTCCCTCTCGCCCCCCCCTTCCCTCTCGCCCCCCCTTCCCTCTCGCCCCCCCTTCCCTCTCGCCCCCCCTTCCCTCTCGCCCCCCCTTCCCTCTCGCCCCCCCTTCCCTCTCGCCCCCCCTTCCCGCTCGCCCCCCCCTTCCCTCTCGCCCCCCCTTCCCTCTCGCCCCCCCCTTCCCTCTCGCCCCCCCCTTCCCTCTCGCCCCCCCTTCCCTCTCGCCCCCCCCCCTTCCCTCTCGCCCCCCCCCTTCCCTCTCGCCCCCCCCTTCCCTCTCGCCCCCCCCTTCCCTCTCGCCCCCCCCTTCCCTCTCGCCCCCCCTTCCCTCTCGCCCCCCCCTTCCCTCTCGCCCCCCCCTTCCCTCTCGCCCCCCCCCTTCCCTCTCGCCCCCCCCTTCCCTCTCGCCCCCCCCTTCCCTCTCGCCCCCCCTTCCCTCTCGCCCCCCCCCTTCCCTCTCGCCCCCCCCTTCCCTCTCGCCCCCCCCTTCCCTCTCGCCCCCCCCTTCCCTCTCGCCCCCCCCTTCCCTCTCGCCCCCCCCCTTCCCTCGCCCCCCCTTCCCTCGCCCCCCCTTCCCTCTCGCCCCCCTTCCCTCTCGCCCCCCCTTCCCTCTCGCCCCCCCTCCCCCCTCCGCCCCTCCCCTTCCCCTCCCCTTCCCTCTCGCCCCCCTTCCCTCTTCCCCCTCCCTCTCGCCCCCCTTCCCTCTCGCCCCCCTTCCCTCTCGCCCCCTTCCCTCTCGCCCCCTTCCCTCTCGCCCCCCTTCCCTCTCGCCCCCCTTCCCTCTCGCCCCCCTTCCCTCTCGCCCCCCTTCCCTCTCGCCCCCCTTCCCTCTCGCCCCCCTTCCCTCTCGCCCCCCCTTCCCTCTCGCCCCCCCTTTCCCTCTCGCCCCCCTTTCCCTCTCGCCCCCCCTTCCCTCTCGCCCCCCCTTCCCTCTCGCCCCCCCTTCCCTCTCGCCCCCCCTTCCCTCTCGCCCCCCCTTCCCTCTCGCCCCCCCCTTCCCTCTCGCCCCCCCCTTCCCTCTCGCCCCCCCCTTCCCTCTCGCCCCCCCCTTCCCTCTCGCCCCCCCTTCCCTCTCGCCCCCCCTTCCCTCTCGCCCCCCCCTTCCCTCTCGCCCCCCCCCTTCCCTCTCGCCCCCCCCTTCCCTCTCGCCCCCCCCTTCCCTCGCCCCCCCTTCCCTCGCCCCCCCTTCCCTCGCCCCCCCCTTTCCTCTCGCCCCCCTTCCCTCTCGCCCCCCCTTCCCTCTCGCCCCCCCTCCCCCCTCCGCCCCTCCCCTTCCCCTCCCCTTCCCTCTCGCCCCCCTTCCCTCTTCCCCCTCCCTCTCGCCCCCCTTCCCTCTCGCCCCCTTCCCTCTCGCCCCCCTTCCCTCTCGCCCCCCTTCCCTCTCGCCCCCCTTCCCTCTCGCCCCCCTTCCCTCTCGCCCCCCTTCCCTCTCGCCCCCCTTCCCTCTCGCCCCCCCTTCCCTCTCGCCCCCCTTTCCCTCTCGCCCCCCCTTCCCTCTCGCCCCCCCTTCCCTCTCGCCCCCCCTTCCCTCTCGCCCCCCCTTCCCTCTCGCCCCCCCTTCCCTCTCGCCCCCCCTTCCCTCTCGCCCCCCCTTCCCTCTCGCCCCCCCGTCCCTCTCGCCCCCCCTTCCCTCTCGCCCCCCCCTTCCCTCTCGCCCCCCCTTCCCTCTCGCCCCCCCTTCCCTCTCGCCCCCCCTTCCCTCTCGCCCCCCCTTCCCTCTCGCCCCCCCTTCCCTCTCGCCCCCCCTTCCCTCTCGCCCCCCTTCCCTCTCGCCCCCCCTTCCCTCTCGCCCCCCCTTCCCTCTCGCCCCCCCTTCCCTCTCGCCCCCCCTTCACCCTCCCCCCTTCCCACCTCCCCCCTCCGCCCCACCCCTTCCCCTCTTCCCCTCCCCTTCCCCTCTTCCCCTCCCCTTCCCCTCTTCCCCTCCCCTTCCCCTCTTCCCCTCCCCTTCCCCTCTTCCCCTCCCACTTCCCCCTCCCACTTCCCCCTCCCACTTCCCCCTCCCACTTCCCCCTCCCACTTCCCCCGCCCACTTCCCCCGCCCACTTCCCCCGCCCACTTCCCCCGCCCACTTCCCCCGCCCACTTCCCCCGCCCACTTCCCCCGCCCACTTCCCCCGCCCACTTCCCCCGCCCACTTCCCCCGCCCACTTCCCCCTCCCACTTCCCCCTCCCACTACCCCCTCCCACTACCCCCTCCCACTACCCCCTCCCACTACCCCCTCCCACTACCCCCTCCCACTACCCCCTCCCCCTTCCCTCATCCCCCTTCCCTCATCCCCCTTCCCTCATCCCCCTTCCCTCATCCCCCTTCCCTCATCCCCCTTCCCTCATCCCCCTTCCCTCATCCCCCTTCCCTCATCCCCCTTCCCTCATCCCCCTTCCCTCATCCCCCTTCCCTCATCCCCCTTCCCTCATCCCCCTTCCCTCATCCCCCTTCCCACATCCCCCTTCCCACATCCCCCTTCCCTCATCCCCCTTCCCTCATCCCCCTTCCCTCATCCCCCTTCCCTCATCCCCCTTCCCTCATTCCCCCTCCCTCATTCCCCCTCCCCCTCTCCCTTCCACTTGCCCCTTCCCCCTCCCCCTTCCCTCTCGCCCCCCTTCCCTCTCGCCCCCCTTCCCTCTCGCCCCCCTTCCCTCTCGCCCCCCTTCCCTCTCGCCCCCCTTCCCTCTCGCCCCCCTTCCCTCTCGCCCCCCCCTTCCCTCTCGCCCCCCCTTCCCTCTCGCCCCCCCTTCCCTCTCGCCCCCCCTTCCCTCTCGCCCCCCCTTCCCTCTCGCCCCCCCTTCCCTCTCGCCCCCCCTTCCCTCTCGCCCCCCCTTCCCTCTCGCCCCCCCTTCCCTCTCGCCCCCCCTTCCCTCTCGCCCCCCCTTCCCTCTGGCCCCCCCCCCTTCCCTCTGGCGCCCCCCCTTCCCTCTGGCGCCCCCCCTTCCCTCTGGCGCCCCCCCTTCCCTCTGTCGCCTCCCCCCCTTCCCTCTCGCCTCCCCCCCTTCCCTCTCGCCTCCCCCCCTTCCCTCTCGCCTCCCCCCCTTCCCTCTCGCCTCCCCCCCTTCCCTCTCGCCTCCCCCCCTTCCCTCTCGCCTCCCCCCCTTCCCTCTCGCCTCCCCCCCTTCCCTCTCGCCTCCCCCCCTTCCCTCTCGCCTCCCCCCCTTCCCTCTCGCCTCCCCCCCTTCCCTCTCGCCTCCCCCCCTTCCCTCTCGCCTCCCCCCCTTCCCTCTCGCCTCCCCCCCTTCCCTCTCGCCTCCCCCCCTTCCCTCTCGCCTCCCCCCCTTCCCTCTCGCCTCCCCCCCTTCCCTCTCGCCTCCCCCCCTTCCCTCTCGCCTCCCCCCCTTCCCTCTCGCCTCCCCCCCCCCAATCTCCCGGAGTTGTGCCTGTTCTTACTGATTATGTGTGTTTACAGGAAGGCTACGTGACTGACCTGACCTGTCTTTGGGAGAAGTATCCTCATACCGACCTCTCGTAAGTCCTGGGGTTCCTCTTCAGTCTTGCCTGAGCTGTGAGGCCCCCTGCAGGTGACCAGCTCAGTTTCTGATCTTTGCTGCTGGTGAATCAGCAGGTGGTCCACTCAGTTTTGACCAGTGGGTTGTGGTTGCTTTGTGAGGTGGTGGAATGAGGCTTTGGGCGAAGGAGGTGAGAGAGGATGGGGTGGGGGAATGGGTTGTGAGAGGGTCTTCGTGGGGGTGGTTTTGGAGCTCGAGGGTCTCAAGTGTGTTGTGGGGGTGGTCTTTGTGCGGTTCGGGGCCAGGGCCACTTTGTGGCTTGGGGTCAATCACTGTTGAAAGGTGATTGGATGGTCAGAGACCACTAACTGGACTTGGGAACCTGGACACGTCTAGACACTGAGTGCCTGCAACATATTCAACCACGACGAGAGCATAGGGAATTCACAAAATGTTAGTGAGAGGCACTGATCTGAGGTGGGGGGGAAACATGGTAGGGCGTTGGGGGAGGAGGGTGGGTAGGTGGTGGAGTTGAAGGTGGTGGGGAATGGGTGGGGAATTGGGTGCTGACACTATCCCTGTTTCTTTCCAGCTTTCAGGTGAAGTTTTTCTACCTATGCCAACTCTCCTACTGGATACACTCACTGCCAGAGCTTTACTTCCAGAGGGTGCGAAAAGTAAGTTCTACCATGTTCTGTGCTCTACTGACCTGGGAGTGTTTGATGGGGACAGTGTGAGGTTGGGGGGTTGGAGGAGGAGGAGGTCATCGTGGTGTTCATATGCTTCATTGTCTCTCTGCCAGGAGGAGATCCCACGACAGTTGCAGTACATTGGTCTCTACCTTCTACACATTGCGGGCGCCTACCTACTCAAGTAAGAGCGTGGCTTGCAGCGGACTCACATCGTGCAGTGGCCAAGGGTCCGAGTGCAGGATGGGGCGAAGGGCTGAAGGTCAGAGTGCAGGATAGTAGGGCTGAGGGTCAGGGTGCAGGATAGTAGGGCGAAGGACTGAGGGTCAGAGTGCAGGATAGTTGGGCGAAGGGCTGAGGGTCAGAGTGCAGGATAGTTGGGCGAAGGGCTGAGGGTCAGAGTGCAGGATAGTAGGGCGAAGGCTGAGGGTCAAAGTGCAGGATAGTAAGGCGAAGGGCTGAGGGTCAGAGTGCAGGATAGTAGGGCAAAGTGCTGAGGGTCAGAGTGCAGGATAGGGTGAAGGGCTGAGGGTCAGAGTGCAGGATAGTAGGGCGAAGGGCTGAGGGTCAGAGTGCAGGATAGGGCGAAGGGCTGAAGGTCAGAGTGCAGGATAGGTGGGCGATGGGATGAGGGTCAGAGTGAAGGATCGTAGGGGGATGGGCTGAGAGTCAGAGTGCAGGATAGAAGGGCGAAGGGCTGAGGGCCAGAGTGCAGGAAAGGTTGACGGGCTGAGGGTCAAAGTGCAAGATAATAGGGCAAAGGGCTGAGGGTCAGAGTGCAGGATATTAGGGCGAAGGTCTGAGGGTCAGAGTGCAGGATAGTAGGTCTGAGAGTCAGAGTGCAGGATAGTAGGGCTGAGGGTCAGTGCAGGATAGTAGGGCGAAGGGCTGAGGGTCAGAGTGCAGGATAGTAGGGCGAAGGGCTGAGGGTCAGAATGCAGGATAGTAGGGCGATGGCTGAGGGTCAGAGTGCAGGATAGTAGGGCGAAGGGCTGAGGGTCAGAGTGCAGGATAGTAGGGCGGAGGGCCGATGGTCAGACTGCAGGATAGTAGGGCGATGGCTGAGGGTCAGAGTGCAGGATAGTAGGGCGATGGCTGAGGTTCAGAGTGCAGGATAGGTTGACGGGCTGAGGGTCAGAGTGCAGGATAATAGGGCAAAGGGCTGAGGGTCATAGTGCAGGATAGGAGGGTGAAGGGCTGAGGGTCAGAGTGCAGGATAGTAGGGCGAAGGCTGAGGGTCCAAGTGCAGGACAGGAGGGCGAAGGGCCGAGAGTCAGAGTGCAGGATATGTTGACGGGCTGAGGGTCAGAGTGCAGGATAATAGGGCAAAGGGCTGAGGGTCAGATGCAGGATAGTAGGGCAAAGGGCTGAGGGTCAGATGCAGGATAGTAGGGCGAAGGGCTGAGGGTCAGAGTGCAGGATATTAGGGCGAAGGTCTGAGGGTCAGAGTGCAGGATAGTAGGGCAAAGGGCTGAGGGTCAGAGTGCAGGATAGGAGGGCGAAGGGATGATGGTCAGAGTGCAGGATAGTAGGGCAAAGGGCTGAGGGTCAGATGCAGGATAGTAGGGCGAAGGGCTGAGGGTCAGAGTGCAGGATATTAGGGCGAAGGTCTGAGGGTCAGAGTGCAGGATAGTAGTGCAAAGGGCTGAGGGTCAGAGTGCAGGATAGTAGGGCGATGGGCTGAGGGTCAGAGTGAAGGATCGTAGGGGGATGGGCTGAGGGTCAGAGTGCAGGATAGTAGGGCGAAGGCTGAGGGTCAAAGTGCAGGATAGTAGGGCGAAGGGCTGAGGGTCAGAGTGCAGGATAGTAGGGCGAAGGGCTGAGGGTCAGAGTGCAGGATAGTAGGGCAAAGTGCTGAGGGTCAGAGTGCAGGATAGGGTGAAGGGCTGAGGGTCAGAGTGCAGGATAGGTTGACGGGCTGAGGGTCAGAGTGCAGGATAGTAGGGCGAAGGGCTGAGGGTCAGAGAGCAGGATAGGGCGAAGGGCTGAGGGTCAGAGTGCAGGATAGGAGGGCGATGGGATGAGGGTCAGAGTGAAGGATCGTAGGGGGATGGGCCGAGGGTCAGAGTGCAGGATAGAAGGGCGAAGGGCTGAGGGTCAGAGTGCAGGACAGTAGGGTGAAGGGCTGAGGGTCAGAGTGCAGGACAGAAGGGCGAAGGGCTGATGGTCAGAGTGCAGGATAGTAGGGCCGAGGGTCAGAGTGCAGGATAGGGCGAAGGGCTGAGGGTCAGAGTGCAGGATGGTAGGGCGAAGGTCTGAGGGTCAGAGTGCAGGATAGTTGGGCGAAGGCTGAGGGTCAAAGTGCAGGATAGTAGGGCGAAGGGCTGAGGGTCAGAATGCAGGATAGTAGGGCAAAGTGCTGAGGGTCAGAGTGCAGGATAGGGTGAAGGGCTGAGGGTCAGAGTGCAGGATAGGTTGACGGGCTGAGGGTCAGAGTGCAGGATAGTAGGGCGAAGGGCTGAGGGTCAGACTGCAGGATAGTAGGTCGAAGGACTGAGGGTCAGAGTGCAGGATAGTAGGGTGAAGGGCTGAGGGTCAGAGTGCAGGACAGTAGGGCGAAGGGCTGAGGGTCAGAGTGCAGGATAGTAGGGCGAAGGCTGAGGGTCAAAGTGCAGGATAGTAGGGCGTAGGGCTGAGGGTCAGAGTGCAGGATAGGAGGGCGAAGGGATGATGGTCAGAGTGCAGGATAGTAGGGCGATGGTCTGAGGGTCAGAGTGCAGGACAGGTTGATGGGCTGAGGGTCAGAGTGCAGGATAATAGGGCAAAGGGCTGAGGGTCAGATGCAGGATAGTAGGGCGAAGGGCTGAGGGTCAGAGTGCAGGATATTAGGGCGAAGGGCTGAGGGTCAGAGTGCAGGATAGTAGGGCAAAGGGCTGAGGGTCAGAGTGCAGGATAGTAGGGCGATGGGCTGAGGGTCAGATTGAAGGATCGTAGGGGGATGGGCTGAGGGTCAGAGTGCAGGATAGTACGGCGAAGTGCTGAGGGTCAGAGTGCAGGATAGGAGGGCGAAGGGCCGAGGGTCAGAGTGCAGGATAGTAGGGCGAAGGCTGAGGGTCAAAGTGCAGGATAGTAGGGCGAAGGGCTGAGGGTCAGAGTGCAGGATAGTAGGGCGAAGGGCTGAGGGTCAGAGTGCAGGATAGTAGGGCGAAGGCTGAGGATCAAAGTGCAGGATAGTAGGGCGAAGGGCTGAGGGTCAGAGTGCAGGATAGTAGGGCAAAGTGCTGAGGGTCAGAGTGCAGGATAGGGCGAAGGGCTGAGGGTCAGAGTGCAGGATAGTAGGGCGAAGGGCTGAGGGTCAGAGTGCAGGATAGGGCGAAGGGCTGAAGGTCAGAGTGCAGGATAGGTGGGCGATGGGATGAGGGTCAGAGTGAAGGATCGTAGGGGGATGGGCTGAGAGTCAGAGTGCAGGATAGAAGGGCGAAGGGCTGAGGGCCAGAGTGCAGGAAAGGTTGACGGGCTGAGGGTCAAAGTGCAGGATAATAGGGCAAAGGGCTGAGGGTCAGAGTGCAGGATATTAGGGCGAAGGTCTGAGGGTCAGAGTGCAGGATAGTAGGTCTGAGAGTCAGAGTGCAGGATAGTAGGGCTGAGGGTCAGTGCAGGATAGTAGGGCGAAGGGCTGAGGGTCAGAGTGCAGGATAGTAGGGCGAAGGGCTGAGGGTCAGAATGCAGGATAGTAGGGCGATGGCTGAGGGTCAGAGTGCAGGATAGTAGGGCGAAGGGCTGAGGGTCAGAGTGCAGGATAGTAGGGCGGAGGGCCGATGGTCAGACTGCAGGATAGGGCGAAGGGCTGAGGGTCAGAATGCAGGATAGTAGGGCGATGGCTGAGGTTCAGAGTGCAGGATAGGTTGACGGGCTGAGGGTCAGAGTGCAGGATAATAGGGCAAAGGGCTGAGGGTCATAGTGCAGGATAGGAGGGTGAAGGGCTGAGGGTCAGAGTGCAGGATAGTAGGGCGAATGCTGAGGGTCCAAGTGCAGGACAGGAGAGCGAAGGGCCGAGAGTCAGAGTGCAGGATATGTTGACGGGCTGAGGGTCAGAGTGCAGGATAATAGGGCAAAGGGCTGAGGGTCAGAGTGCAGGATATTAGGGCAAAGGGCTGAGGGTCAGATGCAGGATAGTAGGGCAAAGGGCTGAGGGTCAGATGCAGGATAGTAGGGCGAAGGGCTGAGGGTCAGAGTGCAGGATATTAGGGCGAAGGGATGATGGTCAGAGTGCAGGATAGTAGGGCAAAGGGCTGAGGGTCAGATGCAGGATAGTAGGGCGAAGGGCTGAGGGTCAGAGTGCAGGATATTAGGGCGAAGGTCTGAGGGTCAGAGTGCAGGATAGTAGGGCGAAGGCTGAGGGTCAAAGTGCAGGATAGTAGGGCGAAGGGCTGAGGGTCAGAGTGCAGGATAGTAGGGCGAAGGCTGAGGGTCAAAGTGCAGGATAGTAGGGCGAAGGGCTGAGGGTCAGAGTGCAGGATAGTAGGGCAAAGTGCTGAGGGTCAGAGTGCAGGATAGGGTGAAGGGCTGAGGGTCAGAGTGCAGGATAGGTTGACGGGCTGAGGGTCAGAGTGCAGGATAGTAGGGCGAAGGGCTGAGGGTCAGAGAGCAGGATAGGGCGAAGGGCTGAGGGTCAGAGTGCAGGATAGGAGGGCGATGGGATGAGGGTCAGAGTGAAGGATCGTAGGGGGATGGGCCGAGGGTCAGAGTGCAGGATAGAAGGGCGAAGGGCTGAGGGTCAGAGTGCAGGATAGTAGGGCCGAGGGTCAGAGTGCAGGATAGGGCGAAGGGCTGAGGGTCAGAGTGCAGGATGGTAGGGCGAAGGTCTGAGGGTCAGAGTGCAGGATAGTTGGGCGAAGGCTGAGGGTCAAAGTGCAGGATAGTAGGGCGAAGGGCTGAGGGTCAGAATGCAGGATAGTAGGGCAAAGTGCTGAGGGTCAGAGTGCAGGATAGGGTGAAGGGCTGAGGGTCAGAGTGCAGGATAGGTTGACGGGCTGAGGGTCAGAGTGCAGGATAGTAGGGCGAAGGGCTGAGGGTCAGACTGCAGGATAGTAGGTCGAAGGACTGAGGGTCAGAGTGCAGGATAGTAGGGTGAAGGGCTGAGGGTCAGAGTGCAGGACAGTAGGGCGAAGGGCTGAAGGTCAGAGTGCAGGATAGTAGGGCGAAGGCTGAGGGTCAAAGTGCAGGATAGTAGGGCGTAGGGCTGAGGGTCAGAGTGCAGGATAGGAGGGCGAAGGGATGATGGTCAGAGTGCAGGATAGTAGGGCGATGGTCTGAGGGTCAGAGTGCAGGACAGGTTGATGGGCTGAGGGTCAGAGTGCAGGATAATAGGGCAAAGGGCTGAGGGTCAGATGCAGGATAGTAGGGCGAAGGGCTGAGGGTCAGAGTGCAGGATATTAGGGCGAAGGGCTGAGGGTCAGAGTGCAGGATAGTAGGGCAAAGGGCTGAGGGTCAGAGTGCAGGATAGTAGGGCGATGGGCTGAGGGTCAGAGTGAAGGATCGTAGGGGGATGGGCTGAGGGTCAGAGTGCAGGATAGTAGGGCGATGGGCTGAGGGTCAGAATGCAGGATAGGAGGGCGAAGGGCCGAGGGTCAGAGTGCAGGATAGTAGGGCGAAGGCTGAGGGTCAAAGTGCAGGATAGTAGGGCGAAGGGCTGAGGGTCAGAGTGCAGGATAGTAGGGCGAAGGGCTGAGGGTCAGAGTGCAGGATAGTAGGGCGAAGGCTGAGGGTCCAAGTGCAGGATAGTAGGGCGAAGGGCTGAGGGTCAGAGTGCAGGATAGTAGGGCAAAGTGCTGAGGGTCAGAGTGCAGGATAGGGCGAAGGGCTGAGAGTCAGAGTGCAGGATAGAAGGGCGAAGGGCTGAGGGTCAGAGTGCAGGACAGTAGGGTGAAGGGCTGAGGGTCAGAGTGCAGGACAGTAGGGCGAAGGGCTGATGGTCAGTGCAGGTTAGAAGGGCGAAGGGCTGATGGTCAGAGTGCAGGATAGTAGGGCGAAGGGCCGAGGGTCAGAGTGCAGGATAGTAGGATGAAGGGCTGAGGGTCAGAGTGCAGGATAGTCAGGTGAAGGGCTGATGGTCAGAGTGCAGGAAAGGGCGAAGGGCTGATGGTCAGAGTGCAGGATAGTAGGGCGTAGGGCCGAGGGTCAGAGTGCAGGATAGGGCGAAGGGCTGAGGGTCAGAGTGCAGGATAGAAGGGCGAAGGGCTGAGGGTCAGAGTGCAGGAAAGGGCGAAGGGCTGATGGTCAGAGTGCAGGATAATAGGGCGATGGGCTGAGGGTCAGAGTGCAGGATAGGTTGACAGGCTGAGGGTCAGAGTGCAGAATAGGTTGACAGGCTGAGGGTCAGAGTGCAGGATAGTAGGGCAAAGGGCTGAGGGTCAGAGTGCAGGATAGTCGGGCGAAGGGCTGAGGGTCAGAGTGCAGGATAGTAGGGCGAAGGGCTGAGGGTCAGTGCAGGATAGTAGGGCGAAGGGCTGAGGGTCAGAGTGCAGGATAGTAGGGCGAAAGGCTGAGGGTCAGAATGCAGGATAGTAGGGCGATGGCTGAGGGTCAGAGTGCAGGATAGTAGGGCGAAGGGCTGAGGGTCAGAGTGCAGGATAGTAGGGCGGAGGGCCGATGGTCAGACTGCAGGATAGGGCGAAGGGCTGAGGGTCAGAATGCAGGATAGTAGGGCGATGGCTGAGGGTCAGAGTGCAGGACAGGAGGGCGAAGGGCCGAGAGTCAGAGTGCAGGATATGTTGACGGGCTGAGGGTCAGAGTGCAGGATAATAGGGCGAAGGGCTGAGGGTCAGAGTGCAGGATATTAGGGCAAAGGGCTGAGGGTCAGATGCAGGATAGTAGGGCAAAGGGCTGAGGGTCAGATGCAGGATAGTAGGGCGAAGGGCTGAGGGTCAGAGTGCAGGATATTAGGGCGAAGGTCTGAGGGTCAGAGTGCAGGATATTAGGGCAAAGGGCTGAGGGTCAGAGTGCAGGATAGGAGGGCGAAGGGATGATGGTCAGAGTGCAGGATAGTAGGGCAAAGGGCTGAGGGTCAGATGCAGGATAGTAGGGCGAAGGGCTGAGGGTCAGAGTGCAGGATATTAGGGCGAAGGTCTGAGGGTCAGAGTGCAGGATAGTAGGGCAAAGGGCTGAGGGTCAGAGTGCAGGATAGTAGGGCGATGGGCTGAGGGTCAGAGTGAAGGATCGGAGGGGGATGGGCTGAGGGTCAGAGTGCAGGATAGTAGGGCGAAGGCTGAGGGTCAAAGTGCAGGATAGTAGGGCGAAGGGCTGAGGGTCAGAGTGCAGGATAGTAGGGCGAAGGCTGAGGGTCAAAGTGCAGGATAGTAGGGCGAAGGGCTGAGGGTCAGAGTGCAGGATAGTAGGGCAAAGTGCTGAGGGTCAGAGTGCAGGATAGGGTGAAGGGCTGAGGGTCAGAGTGCAGGATAGGGTGAAGGGCTGAGGGTCAGAGTGCAGGATAGGTTGACGGGCTGAGGGTCAGAGTGCAGGATAGTAGGGCGAAGGGCTGAGGGTCAGAGAGCAGGATAGGGCGAAGGGCTGAGGGTCAGAGTGCAGGATAGGAGGGCGATGGGATGAGGGTCAGAGTGAAGGATCGTAGGGGGATGGGCCGAGGGTCAGAGTGCAGGATAGAAGGGCGAAGGGCTGAGGGTCAGAGTGCAGGACAGTAGGGTGAAGGGCTGAGGGTCAGAGTGCAGGACAGAAGGGCGAAGGGCTGATGGTCAGAGTGCAGGATAGTAGGGCCGAGGGTCAGAGTGCAGGATAGGGCGAAGGGCTGAGGGTCAGAGTGCAGGATGGTAGGGCGAAGGTCTGAGGGTCAGAGTGCAGGATAGTTGGGCGAAGGCTGAGGGTCAAAGTGCAGGATAGTAGGGCGAAGGGCTGAGGGTCAGAATGCAGGATAGTAGGGCAAAGTGCTGAGGGTCAGAGTGCAGGATAGGGTGAAGGGCTGAGGGTCAGAGTGCAGGATAGGTTGACGGGCTGAGGGTCAGAGTGCAGGATAGTAGGGCGAAGGGCTGAGGGTCAGACTGCAGGATAGTAGGTCGAAGGACTGAGGGTCAGAGTGCAGGATAGTAGGGTGAAGGGCTGAGGGTCAGAGTGCAGGACAGTAGGGCGAAGGGCTGAGGGTCAGAGTGCAGGATAGTAGGGCGAAGGCTGAGGGTCAAAGTGCAGGATAGTAGGGCGTAGGGCTGAGGGTCAGAGTGCAGGATAGGAGGGCGAAGGGATGATGGTCAGAGTGCAGGATAGTAGGGCGATGGTCTGAGGGTCAGAGTGCAGGACAGGTTGATGGGCTGAGGGTCAGAGTGCAGGATAATAGGGCAAAGGGCTGAGGGTCAGATGCAGGATAGTAGGGCGAAGGGCTGAGGGTCAGAGTGCAGGATATTAGGGCGAAGGGCTGAGGGTCAGAGTGCAGGATAGTAGGGCAAAGGGCTGAGGGTCAGAGTGCAGGATAGTAGGGCGATGGGCTGAGGGTCAGAGTGAAGGATCGTAGGGGGATGGGCTGAGGGTCAGAGTGCAGGATAGTAGGGCGATGGGCTGAGGGTCAGAATGCAGGATAGGAGGACGAAGGGCCGAGGGTCAGAGTGCAGGATAGTAGGGCGAAGGCTGAGGGTCAAAGTGCAGGATAGTAGGGCGAAGGGCTGAGGGTCAGAGTGCAGGATAGTAGGGCGAAGGGCTGAGGGTCAGAGTGCAGGATAGTAGGGCGAAGGCTGAGGGTCAAAGTGCAGGATAGTAGGGCGAAGGGCTGAGGGTCAGAGTGCAGGATAGTAGGGCAAAGTGCTGAGGGTCAGAGTGCAGGAGAGGGCGAAGGGCTGAGAGTCAGAGTGCAGGATAGAAGGGTGAAGGGCTGAGGGTCAGAGTGCAGGACAGTAGGGTGAAGGGCTGAGAGTCAGAGTGCAGGACAGTAGGGCGAAGGGCTGACGGTCAGTGCAGGATAGAAGGGCGAAGGGCTGATGGTCAGAGTGCAGGATAGTAGGGCGAAGGGCCGAGGGTCAGAGTGCAGGATAGTAGGATGAAGGGCTGAGGGTCAGAGTGCAGGATAGTCGGGTGAAGGGCTGATGGTCAGAGTGCAGGAAAGGGCGAAGGGCTGATGGTCAGAGTGCAGGATAGTAGGGCGTAGGGCCGAGGGTCAGAGTGCAGGATAGGGCGAAGGGCTGAGGGTCAGAGTGCAGGATAGAAGGGCGAAGGGCTGAGGGTCAGAGTGCAGGAAACGGCGAAGGGCTGATGGTCAGAGTGCAGCATAGTAGGGCGTAGGGCCGAGGGTCAGAGTGCAGGATAGGGCGAAGGGCTGAGGGTCAGAGTGCAGGATAGAAGGGCGAAGGGCTGAGGGTCAGAGTGCAGGAAAGGGTGAAGGGCTGATGGTCAGAGTGCAGGATAGTAGGGCGATGGGCTGAGGGTCAGAGTGCAGGATAGTAGGGCGATGGGCTGAGGGTCAGAGTGCAGGATAGTAGGGCGAAGGGCTGAGGGTCAGAGTGCAGGATAGCAGGGCGATGGGCTGAGGGTCCGAGTGCGGGAAAGGTTGACGGGCTGAGGGTCAAAGTGCAGGATAATAGGGCAAAGGGCTGAGGGTCAGAGTGCAGGATATTAGGGCGAAGGTCTGAGGGTCAGAGTGCAGGATAGTAGGTCTGAGGGTCAGTGCAGGATAGTAGGGCGAAGGGCTGAGGGTCAGAGTGCAGGATAGTAGGGCGAAGGGCTGAGGGTCAGAGTGCAGGATAGTCGGGCGAAGGGCTGAGGGTCAGAGTGCAGGATAGTAGGGCGAAGGGCTGAGGGTCAGAGTGCAGGATAGTAGGGCAAAGGGCTGAGGGTCAGAGTGCAGGATAGTCGGGCGAAGGGCTGAGGGTCAGAGTGCAGGATAGTAGGGCGAAGGGCTGAGGGTCAGAGTGCAGGATAGCAGGGCGATGGGCTGAGGGTCCGAGTGCGGGAAAGGTTGACGGGCTGAGGGTCAAAGTGCAGGATAATAGGGCAAAGGGCTGAGGGTCAGAGTGCAGGATATTAGGGCGAAGGGCTGAGGGTCAGACTGCAGGATAGTAGGTCGAAGGACTGAGGGTCAGAGTGCAGGATAGTAGGGCGAAGGGCTGAGGGTCAGACTGCAGGATAGTAGGTCGAAGGACTGAGGGTCAGAGTGCAGGATAGTAGGGTGAAGGGCTGAGGGTCAGAGTGCAGGACAGTAGGGCGAAGGGCTGAGGGTCAGAGTGCAGGATAGTAGGGCGAAGGCTGAGGGTCAAAGTGCAGGATAGTAGGGCGTAGGGCTGAGGGTCAGAGTGCAGGATAGGAGGGCGAAGGGATGATGGTCAGAGTGCAGGATAGTAGGGCGATGGTCTGAGGGTCAGAGTGCAGGACAGGTTGATGGGCTGAGGGTCAGAGTGCAGGATAATAGGGCAAAGGGCTGAGGGTCAGATGCAGGATAGTAGGGCGAAGGGCTGAGGGTCAGAGTGCAGGATATTAGGGCGAAGGGCTGAGGGTCAGAGTGCAGGATAGTAGGGCAAAGGGCTGAGGGTCAGAGTGCAGGATAGTAGGGCGATGGGCTGAGGGTCAGAGTGAAGGATCGTAGGGGGATGGGCTGAGGGTCAGAGTGCAGGATAGTAGGGCGATGGGCTGAGGGTCAGAATGCAGGATAGGAGGACGAAGGGCCGAGGGTCAGAGTGCAGGATAGTAGGGCGAAGGCTGAGGGTCAAAGTGCAGGATAGTAGGGCGAAGGGCTGAGGGTCAGAGTGCAGGATAGTAGGGCGAAGGGCTGAGGGTCAGAGTGCAGGATAGTAGGGCGAAGGCTGAGGGTCAAAGTGCAGGATAGTAGGGCGAAGGGCTGAGGGTCAGAGTGCAGGATAGTAGGGCAAAGTGCTGAGGGTCAGAGTGCAGGAGAGGGCGAAGGGCTGAGAGTCAGAGTGCAGGATAGAAGGGTGAAGGGCTGAGGGTCAGAGTGCAGGACAGTAGGGTGAAGGGCTGAGAGTCAGAGTGCAGGACAGTAGGGCGAAGGGCTGACGGTCAGTGCAGGATAGAAGGGCGAAGGGCTGATGGTCAGAGTGCAGGATAGTAGGGCGAAGGGCCGAGGGTCAGAGTGCAGGATAGTAGGATGAAGGGCTGAGGGTCAGAGTGCAGGATAGTCGGGTGAAGGGCTGATGGTCAGAGTGCAGGAAAGGGCGAAGGGCTGATGGTCAGAGTGCAGGATAGTAGGGCGTAGGGCCGAGGGTCAGAGTGCAGGATAGGGCGAAGGGCTGAGGGTCAGAGTGCAGGATAGAAGGGCGAAGGGCTGAGGGTCAGAGTGCAGGAAACGGCGAAGGGCTGATGGTCAGAGTGCAGCATAGTAGGGCGTAGGGCCGAGGGTCAGAGTGCAGGATAGGGCGAAGGGCTGAGGGTCAGAGTGCAGGATAGAAGGGCGAAGGGCTGAGGGTCAGAGTGCAGGAAAGGGTGAAGGGCTGATGGTCAGAGTGCAGGATAGTAGGGCGATGGGCTGAGGGTCAGAGTGCAGGATAGTAGGGCGATGGGCTGAGGGTCAGAGTGCAGGATAGTAGGGCGAAGGGCTGAGGGTCAGAGTGCAGGATAGCAGGGCGATGGGCTGAGGGTCCGAGTGCGGGAAAGGTTGACGGGCTGAGGGTCAAAGTGCAGGATAATAGGGCAAAGGGCTGAGGGTCAGAGTGCAGGATATTAGGGCGAAGGTCTGAGGGTCAGAGTGCAGGATAGTAGGTCTGAGGGTCAGTGCAGGATAGTAGGGCGAAGGGCTGAGGGTCAGAGTGCAGGATAGTAGGGCGAAGGGCTGAGGGTCAGAGTGCAGGATAGTCGGGCGAAGGGCTGAGGGTCAGAGTGCAGGATAGTAGGGCGAAGGGCTGAGGGTCAGAGTGCAGGATAGTAGGGCAAAGGGCTGAGGGTCAGAGTGCAGGATAGTCGGGCGAAGGGCTGAGGGTCAGAGTGCAGGATAGTAGGGCGAAGGGCTGAGGGTCAGAGTGCAGGATAGCAGGGCGATGGGCTGAGGGTCCGAGTGCGGGAAAGGTTGACGGGCTGAGGGTCAAAGTGCAGGATAATAGGGCAAAGGGCTGAGGGTCAGAGTGCAGGATATTAGGGCGAAGGTCTGAGGGTCAGAGTGCAGGATAGTAGGTCTGAGGGTCAGTGCAGGATAGTAGGGCGAAGGGCTGAGGGTCAGAGTGCAGGATAGTAGGGCGAAGGGCTGAGGGTCAGAGTGCAGGATAGTAGGGCGTAGGGCCGAGGGTCAGAGTGCAGGATAGGGCAAAGGGCTGAGGGTCAGAGTGCAGGATAGTAGGGCTGAGGGTCAAAGTGCAGGATAGTAGGGCGAAGGGCTGAGGGTCAGAGTGCAGGATAGTAGGGTGAAGGTCTGAGGGTCAGAATGCAGGATAGTAGGGCGAAGGGCTGAGGGTCAGAGTGCAGGACAGTAGGGCGAAGGCTGAGGGTCAAAGCGCAGGACAGTAGGGCGAAGGCTGAGGGTCAGAGTGCATTATAGTAGGGCGAAGGCTAAGGGTCAAAGTGCAGGACAGTAGGGCGAAGGGCTGAGGGTCAGAGTGCAGGATAATAGGGCAAAGGGCTGAGGGTCATAGTGCAGGATAGGAGGGTGAAGGGCTGAGGGTCAGAGTGCAGGATAGTAGGGCGAAGGCTGAGGGTCAAAGTGCAGGACAGGAGGGCGAAGGGCTGAGGGTCAGAGTGCAGGATAGTAGGGCGAAGGGCTGAGGCTCAGAGTGCAGGATATGTTGACGGGCAGAGGGTCAGAGTGCAGGATAATAGGGCAAAGGGCTGAGGGTCAGAGTGCAGGATATTAGGGCGAAGGTCTGAGGGTCAGAGTGCAGGATAGTAGGGAAAGGGCTGAGGGTCAGAGTGCAGGATAGTAGGGCGATGGGCTGAGGGTCAGAGTGCAGGATCGTTGGGGTTGGGCTGAGGGTCAGAGTGCAGGATAGTAGGGCGATGGGCTGAGGGTCAGAGTGCAGGATAGTAGGGCAAAGTGCTGAGGGTCAGAGTGCAGGATAGGGTGAAGGGCTGAGGGTCAGAGTGCAGGATAGGTTGACGGGCTGAGGGTCAGAGTGCAGGATAGTAGGCCGAAGGGCTGAGGGTCAGAGAGCAGGATAGGGCGAAGGGCTGAGGGTCAGAGTGCAGGATAGGAGGGCGATGGGATGAGGGTCAGAGTGAAGGATCGTAGGGGGATGGGCCGAGGGTCAGAGTGCAGGATAGAAGGGCGAAGGGCTGAGGGTCAGAGTGCAGGACAGAAGGGCGAAGGGCTGATGGTCAGAGTGCAGGATAGTAGGGCCGAGGGTCAGAGTGCAGGATAGGGCGAAGGGCTGAGGGTCAGAGTGCAGGATGGTAGGGCGAAGGTCTGAGGGTCAGAGTGCAGGATAGTTGGGCGAAGGCTGAGGGTCAAAGTGCAGGATAGTAGGGCGAAGGGCTGAGGGTCAGAATGCAGGATAGTAGGGCAAAGTGCTGAGGGTCAGAGTGCAGGATAGGGTGAAGGGCTGAGGGTCAGAGTGCAGGATAGGTTGACGGGCTGAGGGTCAGAGTGCAGGATAGTAGGGCGAAGGGCTGAGGGTCAGACTGCAGGATAGTAGGTCGAAGGACTGAGGGTCAGAGTGCAGGATAGTAGGGTGAAGGGCTGAGGGTCAGAGTGCAGGACAGTAGGGCGAAGGGCTGAAGGTCAGAGTGCAGGATAGTAGGGCGAAGGCTGAGGGTCAAAGTGCAGGATAGTAGGGCGTAGGGCTGAGGGTCAGAGTGCAGGATAGGAGGGCGAAGGGATGATGGTCAGAGTGCAGGATAGTAGGGCGATGGTCTGAGGGTCAGAGTGCAGGACAGGTTGATGGGCTGAGGGTCAGAGTGCAGGATAATAGGGCAAAGGGCTGAGGGTCAGATGCAGGATAGTAGGGCGAAGGGCTGAGGGTCAGAGTGCAGGATATTAGGGCGAAGGGCTGAGGGTCAGAGTGCAGGATAGTAGGGCAAAGGGCTGAGGGTCAGAGTGCAGGATAGTAGGGCGATGGGCTGAGGGTCAGAGTGAAGGATCGTAGGGGGATGGGCTGAGGGTCAGAGTGCAGGATAGTAGGGCGATGGGCTGAGGGTCAGAATGCAGGATAGGAGGGCGAAGGGCCGAGGGTCAGAGTGCAGGATAGTAGGGCGAAGGCTGAGGGTCAAAGTGCAGGATAGTAGGGCGAAGGGCTGAGGGTCAGAGTGCAGGATAGTAGGGCGAAGGGCTGAGGGTCAGAGTGCAGGATAGTAGGGCGAAGGCTGAGGGTCAAAGTGCAGGATAGTAGGGCGAAGGGCTGAGGGTCAGAGTGCAGGATAGTAGGGCAAAGTGCTGAGGGTCAGAGTGCAGGATAGGGCGAAGGGCTGAGAGTCAGAGTGCAGGATAGAAGGGCGAAGGGCTGAGGGTCAGAGTGCAGGACAGTAGGGTGAAGGGCTGAGGGTCAGAGTGCAGGACAGTAGGGCGAAGGGCTGATGGTCAGTGCAGGTTAGAAGGGCGAAGGGCTGATGGTCAGAGTGCAGGATAGTAGGGCGAAGGGCCGAGGGTCAGAGTGCAGGATAGTAGGATGAAGGGCTGAGGGTCAGAGTGCAGGATAGTCAGGTGAAGGGCTGATGGTCAGAGTGCAGGAAAGGGCGAAGGGCTGATGGTCAGAGTGCAGGATAGTAGGGCGTAGGGCCGAGGGTCAGAGTGCAGGATAGGGCGAAGGGCTGAGGGTCAGAGTGCAGGATAGAAGGGCGAAGGGCTGAGGGTCAGAGTGCAGGAAACGGCGAAGGGCTGATGGTCAGAGTGCAGCATAGTAGGGCGTAGGGCCGAGGGTCAGAGTGCAGGATAGGGCGAAGGGCTGAGGGTCAGAGTGCAGGATAGAAGGGCGAAGGGCTGAGGGTCAGAGTGCAGGAAAGGGCGAAGGGCTGATGGTCAGAGTGCAGGATAATAGGGCGATGGGCTGAGGGTCAGAGTGCAGGATAGGTTGACAGGCTGAGGGTCAGAGTGCAGAATAGGTTGACAGGCTGAGGGTCAGAGTGCAGGATAGTAGGGCAAAGGGCTGAGGGTCAGAGTGCAGGATAGTCGGGCGAAGGGCTGAGGGTCAGAGTGCAGGATAGTAGGGCGAAGGGCTGAGGGTCAGTGCAGGATAGTAGGGCGAAGGGCTGAGGGTCAGAGTGCAGGATAGTAGGGCGAAGGGCTGAGGGTCAGAGTGCAGGATAGTAGGGCGGAGGGCCGATGGTCAGACTGCAGGATAGGGCGAAGGGCTGAGGGTCAGAATGCAGGATAGTAGGGCGATGGCTGAGGGTCAGAGTGCAGGACAGGAGGGCGAAGGGCCGAGAGTCAGAGTGCAGGATATGTTGACGGGCTGAGGGTCAGAGTGCAGGATAATAGGGCGAAGGGCTGAGGGTCAGAGTGCAGGATATTAGGGCAAAGGGCTGAGGGTCAGATGCAGGATAGTAGGGCAAAGGGCTGAGGGTCAGATGCAGGATAGTAGGGCGAAGGGCTGAGGGTCAGAGTGCAGGATATTAGGGCGAAGGTCTGAGGGTCAGAGTGCAGGATATTAGGGCAAAGGGCTGAGGGTCAGAGTGCAGGATAGGAGGGCGAAGGGATGATGGTCAGAGTGCAGGATAGTAGGGCAAAGGGCTGAGGGTCAGATGCAGGATAGTAGGGCGAAGGGCTGAGGGTCAGAGTGCAGGATATTAGGGCGAAGGTCTGAGGGTCAGAGTGCAGGATAGTAGGGCAAAGGGCTGAGGGTCAGAGTGCAGGATAGTAGGGCGATGGGCTGAGGGTCAGAGTGAAGGATCGGAGGGGGATGGGCTGAGGGTCAGAGTGCAGGATAGTAGGGCGAAGGCTGAGGGTCAAAGTGCAGGATAGTAGGGCGAAGGGCTGAGGGTCAGAGTGCAGGATAGTAGGGCGAAGGCTGAGGGTCAAAGTGCAGGATAGTAGGGCGAAGGGCTGAGGGTCAGAGTGCAGGATAGTAGGGCAAAGTGCTGAGGGTCAGAGTGCAGGATAGGGTGAAGGGCTGAGGGTCAGAGTGCAGGATAGGGTGAAGGGCTGAGGGTCAGAGTGCAGGATAGGTTGACGGGCTGAGGGTCAGAGTGCAGGATAGTAGGGCGAAGGGCTGAGGGTCAGAGAGCAGGATAGGGCGAAGGGCTGAGGGTCAGAGTGCAGGATAGGAGGGCGATGGGATGAGGGTCAGAGTGAAGGATCGTAGGGGGATGGGCCGAGGGTCAGAGTGCAGGATAGAAGGGCGAAGGGCTGAGGGTCAGAGTGCAGGACAGTAGGGTGAAGGGCTGAGGGTCAGAGTGCAGGACAGAAGGGCGAAGGGCTGATGGTCAGAGTGCAGGATAGTAGGGCCGAGGGTCAGAGTGCAGGATAGGGCGAAGGGCTGAGGGTCAGAGTGCAGGATGGTAGGGCGAAGGTCTGAGGGTCAGAGTGCAGGATAGTTGGGCGAAGGCTGAGGGTCAAAGTGCAGGATAGTAGGGCGAAGGGCTGAGGGTCAGAATGCAGGATAGTAGGGCAAAGGGCTGAGGGTCAGAGTGCAGGATAGTAGGGTGAAGGGCTGAGGGTCAGAGTGCAGGACAGTAGGGCGAAGGGCTGAAGGTCAGAGTGCAGGATAGTAGGGCGAAGGCTGAGGGTCAAAGTGCAGGATAGTAGGGCGTAGGGCTGAGGGTCAGAGTGCAGGATAGGAGGGCGAAGGGATGATGGTCAGAGTGCAGGATAGTAGGGCGATGGTCTGAGGGTCAGAGTGCAGGACAGGTTGATGGGCTGAGGGTCAGAGTGCAGGATAATAGGGCAAAGGGCTGAGGGTCAGATGCAGGATAGTAGGGCGAAGGGCTGAGGGTCAGAGTGCAGGATATTAGGGCGAAGGGCTGAGGGTCAGAGTGCAGGATAGTAGGGCAAAGGGCTGAGGGTCAGAGTGCAGGATAGTAGGGCGATGGGCTGAGGGTCAGAGTGAAGGATCGTAGGGGGATGGGCTGAGGGTCAGAGTGCAGGATAGTAGGGCGATGGGCTGAGGGTCAGAATGCAGGATAGGAGGGCGAAGGGCCGAGGGTCAGAGTGCAGGATAGTAGGGCGAAGGCTGAGGGTCAAAGTGCAGGATAGTAGGGCGAAGGGCTGAGGGTCAGAGTGCAGGATAGTAGGGCGAAGGGCTGAGGGTCAGAGTGCAGGATAGTAGGGCGAAGGCTGAGGGTCAAAGTGCAGGATAGTAGGGCGAAGGGCTGAGGGTCAGAGTGCAGGATAGTAGGGCAAAGTGCTGAGGGTCAGAGTGCAGGATAGTAGGATGAAGGGCTGAGGGTCAGAGTGCAGGATAGTCAGGTGAAGGGCTGATGGTCAGAGTGCAGGAAAGGGCGAAGGGCTGATGGTCAGAGTGCAGGACAGTAGGGCGAAGGGCTGATGGTCAGTGCAGGTTAGAAGGGCGAAGGGCTGATGGTCAGAGTGCAGGATAGTAGGGCGAAGGGCCGAGGGTCAGAGTGCAGGATAGTAGGATGAAGGGCTGAGGGTCAGAGTGCAGGATAGTCAGGTGAAGGGCTGATGGTCAGAGTGCAGGAAAGGGCGAAGGGCTGATGGTCAGAGTGCAGGATAGTAGGGCGTAGGGCCGAGGGTCAGAGTGCAGGATAGGGCGAAGGGCTGAGGGTCAGAGTGCAGGATAGAAGGGCGAAGGGCTGAGGGTCAGAGTGCAGGAAACGGCGAAGGGCTGATGGTCAGAGTGCAGCATAGTAGGGCGTAGGGCCGAGGGTCAGAGTGCAGGATAGGGCGAAGGGCTGAGGGTCAGAGTGCAGGATAGAAGGGCGAAGGGCTGAGGGTCAGAGTGCAGGAAAGGGCGAAGGGCTGATGGTCAGAGTGCAGGATAATAGGGCGATGGGCTGAGGGTCAGAGTGCAGGATAGGTTGACAGGCTGAGGGTCAGAGTGCAGAATAGGTTGACAGGCTGAGGGTCAGAGTGCAGGATAGTAGGGCAAAGGGCTGAGGGTCAGAGTGCAGGATAGTCGGGCGAAGGGCTGAGGGTCAGAGTGCAGGATAGTAGGGCGAAGGGCTGAGGGTCAGTGCAGGATAGTAGGGCGAAGGGCTGAGGGTCAGAGTGCAGGATAGTAGGGCGAAGGGCTGAGGGTCAGAGTGCAGGATAGTAGGGCGGAGGGCCGATGGTCAGACTGCAGGATAGGGCGAAGGGCTGAGGGTCAGAATGCAGGATAGTAGGGCGATGGCTGAGGGTCAGAGTGCAGGACAGGAGGGCGAAGGGCCGAGAGTCAGAGTGCAGGATATGTTGACGGGCTGAGGGTCAGAGTGCAGGATAATAGGGCGAAGGGCTGAGGGTCAGAGTGCAGGATATTAGGGCAAAGGGCTGAGGGTCAGATGCAGGATAGTAGGGCAAAGGGCTGAGGGTCAGATGCAGGATAGTAGGGCGAAGGGCTGAGGGTCAGAGTGCAGGATATTAGGGCGAAGGTCTGAGGGTCAGAGTGCAGGATATTAGGGCAAAGGGCTGAGGGTCAGAGTGCAGGATAGGAGGGCGAAGGGATGATGGTCAGAGTGCAGGATAGTAGGGCAAAGGGCTGAGGGTCAGATGCAGGATAGTAGGGCGAAGGGCTGAGGGTCAGAGTGCAGGATATTAGGGCGAAGGTCTGAGGGTCAGAGTGCAGGATAGTAGGGCAAAGGGCTGAGGGTCAGAGTGCAGGATAGTAGGGCGATGGGCTGAGGGTCAGAGTGAAGGATCGGAGGGGGATGGGCTGAGGGTCAGAGTGCAGGATAGTAGGGCGAAGGCTGAGGGTCAAAGTGCAGGATAGTAGGGCGAAGGGCTGAGGGTCAGAGTGCAGGATAGTAGGGCGAAGGCTGAGGGTCAAAGTGCAGGATAGTAGGGCGAAGGGCTGAGGGTCAGAGTGCAGGATAGTAGGGCAAAGTGCTGAGGGTCAGAGTGCAGGATAGGGTGAAGGGCTGAGGGTCAGAGTGCAGGATAGGGTGAAGGGCTGAGGGTCAGAGTGCAGGATAGGTTGACGGGCTGAGGGTCAGAGTGCAGGATAGTAGGGCGAAGGGCTGAGGGTCAGAGAGCAGGATAGGGCGAAGGGCTGAGGGTCAGAGTGCAGGATAGGAGGGCGATGGGATGAGGGTCAGAGTGAAGGATCGTAGGGGGATGGGCCGAGGGTCAGAGTGCAGGATAGAAGGGCGAAGGGCTGAGGGTCAGAGTGCAGGACAGTAGGGTGAAGGGCTGAGGGTCAGAGTGCAGGACAGAAGGGCGAAGGGCTGATGGTCAGAGTGCAGGATAGTAGGGCCGAGGGTCAGAGTGCAGGATAGGGCGAAGGGCTGAGGGTCAGAGTGCAGGATGGTAGGGCGAAGGTCTGAGGGTCAGAGTGCAGGATAGTTGGGCGAAGGCTGAGGGTCAAAGTGCAGGATAGTAGGGCGAAGGGCTGAGGGTCAGAATGCAGGATAGTAGGGCAAAGGGCTGAGGGTCAGAGTGCAGGATAGTAGGGTGAAGGGCTGAGGGTCAGAGTGCAGGACAGTAGGGCGAAGGGCTGAAGGTCAGAGTGCAGGATAGTAGGGCGAAGGCTGAGGGTCAAAGTGCAGGATAGTAGGGCGTAGGGCTGAGGGTCAGAGTGCAGGATAGGAGGGCGAAGGGATGATGGTCAGAGTGCAGGATAGTAGGGCGATGGTCTGAGGGTCAGAGTGCAGGACAGGTTGATGGGCTGAGGGTCAGAGTGCAGGATAATAGGGCAAAGGGCTGAGGGTCAGATGCAGGATAGTAGGGCGAAGGGCTGAGGGTCAGAGTGCAGGATATTAGGGCGAAGGGCTGAGGGTCAGAGTGCAGGATAGTAGGGCAAAGGGCTGAGGGTCAGAGTGCAGGATAGTAGGGCGATGGGCTGAGGGTCAGAGTGAAGGATCGTAGGGGGATGGGCTGAGGGTCAGAGTGCAGGATAGTAGGGCGATGGGCTGAGGGTCAGAATGCAGGATAGGAGGGCGAAGGGCCGAGGGTCAGAGTGCAGGATAGTAGGGCGAAGGCTGAGGGTCAAAGTGCAGGATAGTAGGGCGAAGGGCTGAGGGTCAGAGTGCAGGATAGTAGGGCGAAGGGCTGAGGGTCAGAGTGCAGGATAGTAGGGCGAAGGCTGAGGGTCAAAGTGCAGGATAGTAGGGCGAAGGGCTGAGGGTCAGAGTGCAGGATAGTAGGGCAAAGTGCTGAGGGTCAGAGTGCAGGATAGGGCGAAGGGCTGAGAGTCAGAGTGCAGGATAGAAGGGCGAAGGGCTGAGGGTCAGAGTGCAGGACAGTAGGGTGAAGGGCTGAGGGTCAGAGTGCAGGACAGTAGGGCGAAGGGCTGATGGTCAGTGCAGGTTAGAAGGGCGAAGGGCTGATGGTCAGAGTGCAGGATAGTAGGGCGAAGGGCCGAGGGTCAGAGTGCAGGATAGTAGGATGAAGGGCTGAGGGTCAGAGTGCAGGATAGTCAGGTGAAGGGCTGATGGTCAGAGTGCAGGAAAGGGCGAAGGGCTGATGGTCAGAGTGCAGGATAGTAGGGCGTAGGGCCGAGGGTCAGAGTGCAGGATAGGGCGAAGGGCTGAGGGTCAGAGTGCAGGATAGAAGGGCGAAGGGCTGAGGGTCAGAGTGCAGGAAACGGCGAAGGGCTGATGGTCAGAGTGCAGCATAGTAGGGCGTAGGGCCGAGGGTCAGAGTGCAGGATAGGGCGAAGGGCTGAGGGTCAGAGTGCAGGATAGAAGGGCGAAGGGCTGAGGGTCAGAGTGCAGGAAAGGGCGAAGGGCTGATGGTCAGAGTGCAGGATAATAGGGCGATGGGCTGAGGGTCAGAGTGCAGGATAGGTTGACAGGCTGAGGGTCAGAGTGCAGAATAGGTTGACAGGCTGAGGGTCAGAGTGCAGGATAGTAGGGCAAAGGGCTGAGGGTCAGAGTGCAGGATAGTCGGGCGAAGGGCTGAGGGTCAGAGTGCAGGATAGTAGGGCGAAGGGCTGAGGGTCAGTGCAGGATAGTAGGGCGAAGGGCTGAGGGTCAGAGTGCAGGATAGTAGGGCGAAGGGCTGAGGGTCAGAGTGCAGGATAGTAGGGCGGAGGGCCGATGGTCAGACTGCAGGATAGGGCGAAGGGCTGAGGGTCAGAATGCAGGATAGTAGGGCGATGGCTGAGGGTCAGAGTGCAGGACAGGAGGGCGAAGGGCCGAGAGTCAGAGTGCAGGATATGTTGACGGGCTGAGGGTCAGAGTGCAGGATAATAGGGCGAAGGGCTGAGGGTCAGAGTGCAGGATATTAGGGCAAAGGGCTGAGGGTCAGATGCAGGATAGTAGGGCAAAGGGCTGAGGGTCAGATGCAGGATAGTAGGGCGAAGGGCTGAGGGTCAGAGTGCAGGATATTAGGGCGAAGGTCTGAGGGTCAGAGTGCAGGATATTAGGGCAAAGGGCTGAGGGTCAGAGTGCAGGATAGGAGGGCGAAGGGATGATGGTCAGAGTGCAGGATAGTAGGGCAAAGGGCTGAGGGTCAGATGCAGGATAGTAGGGCGAAGGGCTGAGGGTCAGAGTGCAGGATATTAGGGCGAAGGTCTGAGGGTCAGAGTGCAGGATAGTAGGGCAAAGGGCTGAGGGTCAGAGTGCAGGATAGTAGGGCGATGGGCTGAGGGTCAGAGTGAAGGATCGGAGGGGGATGGGCTGAGGGTCAGAGTGCAGGATAGTAGGGCGAAGGCTGAGGGTCAAAGTGCAGGATAGTAGGGCGAAGGGCTGAGGGTCAGAGTGCAGGATAGTAGGGCGAAGGCTGAGGGTCAAAGTGCAGGATAGTAGGGCGAAGGGCTGAGGGTCAGAGTGCAGGATAGTAGGGCAAAGTGCTGAGGGTCAGAGTGCAGGATAGGGTGAAGGGCTGAGGGTCAGAGTGCAGGATAGGGTGAAGGGCTGAGGGTCAGAGTGCAGGATAGGTTGACGGGCTGAGGGTCAGAGTGCAGGATAGTAGGGCGAAGGGCTGAGGGTCAGAGAGCAGGATAGGGCGAAGGGCTGAGGGTCAGAGTGCAGGATAGGAGGGCGATGGGATGAGGGTCAGAGTGAAGGATCGTAGGGGGATGGGCCGAGGGTCAGAGTGCAGGATAGAAGGGCGAAGGGCTGAGGGTCAGAGTGCAGGACAGTAGGGTGAAGGGCTGAGGGTCAGAGTGCAGGACAGAAGGGCGAAGGGCTGATGGTCAGAGTGCAGGATAGTAGGGCCGAGGGTCAGAGTGCAGGATAGGGCGAAGGGCTGAGGGTCAGAGTGCAGGATGGTAGGGCGAAGGTCTGAGGGTCAGAGTGCAGGATAGTTGGGCGAAGGCTGAGGGTCAAAGTGCAGGATAGTAGGGCGAAGGGCTGAGGGTCAGAATGCAGGATAGTAGGGCAAAGTGCTGAGGGTCAGAGTGCAGGATAGGGTGAAGGGCTGAGGGTCAGAGTGCAGGATAGGTTGACGGGCTGAGGGTCAGAGTGCAGGATAGTAGGGCGAAGGGCTGAGGGTCAGACTGCAGGATAGTAGGTCGAAGGACTGAGGGTCAGAGTGCAGGATAGTAGGGTGAAGGGCTGAGGGTCAGAGTGCAGGACAGTAGGGCGAAGGGCTGAGGGTCAGAGTGCAGGATAGTAGGGCGAAGGCTGAGGGTCAAAGTGCAGGATAGTAGGGCGTAGGGCTGAGGGTCAGAGTGCAGGATAGGAGGGCGAAGGGATGATGGTGAGAGTGCAGGATAGTAGGGCGATGGTCTGAGGGTCAGAGTGCAGGACAGGTTGATGGGCTGAGGGTCAGAGTGCAGGATAATAGGGCAAAGGGCTGAGGGTCAGATGCAGGATAGTAGGGCGAAGGGCTGAGGGTCAGAGTGCAGGATATTAGGGCGAAGGGCTGAGGGTCAGAGTGCAGGATAGTAGGGCAAAGGGCTGAGGGTCAGAGTGCAGGATAGTAGGGCGATGGGCTGAGGGTCAGAGTGAAGGATCGTAGGGGGATGGGCTGAGGGTCAGAGTGCAGGATAGTAGGGCGATGGGCTGAGGGTCAGAATGCAGGATAGGAGGACGAAGGGCCGAGGGTCAGAGTGCAGGATAGTAGGGCGAAGGCTGAGGGTCAAAGTGCAGGATAGTAGGGCGAAGGGCTGAGGGTCAGAGTGCAGGATAGTAGGGCGAAGGGCTGAGGGTCAGAGTGCAGGATAGTAGGGCGAAGGCTGAGGGTCAAAGTGCAGGATAGTAGGGCGAAGGGCTGAGGGTCAGAGTGCAGGATAGTAGGGCAAAGTGCTGAGGGTCAGAGTGCAGGAGAGGGCGAAGGGCTGAGAGTCAGAGTGCAGGATAGAAGGGTGAAGGGCTGAGGGTCAGAGTGCAGGACAGTAGGGTGAAGGGCTGAGAGTCAGAGTGCAGGACAGTAGGGCGAAGGGCTGATGGTCAGTGCAGGATAGAAGGGCGAAGGGCTGATGGTCAGAGTGCAGGATAGTAGGGCGAAGGGCCGAGGGTCAGAGTGCAGGATAGTAGGATGAAGGGCTGAGGGTCAGAGTGCAGGATAGTCGGGTGAAGGGCTGATGGTCAGAGTGCAGGATAATAGGGCAAAGGGCTGAGGGTCATAGTGCAGGATAGGAGGGTGAAGGGCTGAGGGTCAGAGTGCAGGATAGTAGGGCGAAGGCTGAGGGTCAAAGTGCAGGACAGGAGGGCGAAGGGCTGAGGGTCAGAGTGCAGGATAGTAGGGCGAAGGGCTGAGGCTCAGAGTGCAGGATATGTTGACGGGCAGAGGGTCAGAGTGCAGGATAATAGGGCAAAGGGCTGAGGGTCAGAGTGCAGGATATTAGGGCGAAGGTCTGAGGGTCAGAGTGCAGGATAGTAGGGCGATGGGCTGAGGGTCAGAGTGAAGGATCGTTGGGGTTGGGCTGAGGGTCAGAGTGCAGGATAGTAGGGCGATGGGCTGAGGGTCAGAATGCAGGATAGGGCGAAGGGCTGAGGGTCAGAGTGCAGGATAGGAGGGCGAAGGGCTGAGGGTCAGAGTGCAGGATAGTAGGGCGAAGGCTGAGGGTCAAAGTGCAGGATAGTAGGGCGAAGGGCTGAGGGTCAGAGTGCAGGATAGTAGGGCGAAGGGCTGAGGGTCAGAGTGCAGGATAGGGTGAAGGGCTGAGGGTCAGAGTGCAGGATAGGTTGACGGGCTGAGGGTCAGAGTGCAGGCTAGTAGGGCGAAGGGCTGTGGGTCAGAGAGCAGGATAGGGCGAAGGGCTGAGGGTCAGAGTGCAGGATAGGAGGGCGATGGGATGAGGGTCAGAGTGAAGGATCGTAGGGGGATGGGCTGAGGGTCAGAGAGCAGGATAGGAAGGCGTAGGGCCGAGGGTCAGAGTGCAGGATAGGGCGAAGGGCTGAGGGTCAGAGTGCAGGATAGAAGGGCGAAGGGCTGAGGGTCAGAGTGCAGGACAGCAGGGTGAAGGGCTGAGGGTCAGAGTGCAGGACAGAAGGGCGAAGGGCTGATGGTCAGAGTGCAGGATAGTAGGGCCGAGGGTCAGAGTGCAGGATAGGGCGAAGGGCCGAGGGTCAGAGTGCAGGATAGAAGGGCGAAGGGCTGATGGTCAGAGTGCAGGATAGTAGGGCGAAGGTCTGAGGGTCAGAGTGCAGGATAGTAGGGCGAAGGCTGAGGGTCAAAGTGCAGGATAGTAGGGCGAAGGGCTGAGGGTCAGAATGCAGGATAGCAGGGCAAAGTGCTGAGGGTCAGAGTGCAGGATAGGGTGAAGGGCTGAGGGTCAGAGTGCAGGATAGGTTGACGGGCTGAGGGTCAGAGTGCAGGATAGTAGGGCGAAGGGCTGAGGGTCAGACTGCAGGATAGTAGGGTGAAGGGCTGAGGGTCAGATGCAGGATAGTAGGGTGAAGGGCTGAGGGTCAGAGTGCAGGATAGTAGGGCGAAGGGCTGAGGGTCAGAGTGCAGGATAGTAGGGCGAAGGCTGAGGGTCAAAGTGCGGGATAGTAGGGCGTAGGGCTGAAGGTCAGAGTGCAGGATAGGAGGGCGAAGGGATGATGGTCAGAGTGCAGGATAGTAGGGCGATGGTCTGAGGGTCAGAGTGCAGGACAGGTTGATGGGCTGAGGGTCAGAGTGCAGGATAATAGGGCAAAGGGCTGAGGGTCAGAGTGCAGGATAATAGGGCAAAGGGCTGAGGGTCAGATGCAGGATATTAGGGCGAAGGGCTGAGGGTCAGAGTGCAGGATAGTAGGGCAAAGGGCTGAGGGTCAGAGTGCAGGATAGTAAGGCGATGGGCTGAGGGTCAGAGTGAAGGATCGTAGGGGGATGGGCTGAGGGTCAGAGTGCAGGATAGTAGGGCGAAGGGCTGAGGGTCAGAGTGCAGGATAGGAGGGCGAAGGGCTGAGGGTCAGAGTGCAGGATAGTAGGGCGAAGGCTGAGGGTCAAAGTGCAGGATAGTAGGGCGAAGGGCTGAGGGTCAGAGTGCAGGATAGTAGGGCGAAGGGCTGAGGCGCAGAATGCAGGATAGTAGGGCGAAGGGCTGAGGGTCAGAGTGCAGGATAGTAGGGCGAAGGCTGAGGGTCAAAGTGCAGGATAGTCGGGCGAAGGGCTGAGGGTCAGAGTGCAGGATAGTAGGGCAAAGTGCTGAGGGTCAGAGTGCAGGATAGAAGGGCGAAGGGCTGAGGGTCAGAGTGCAGGATAGAAGGGCGAAGGGCTGAGGGTCAGAGTGCAGGATAGTAGGGCGAAGGGCTGATGGTCAGTGCAGGATAGAAAGCCGAAGGGCTGATGGTCAGAGTGCAGGATAGTAGGGCGAAGGGCCGAGGGTCAGAGTGCAGGATAGTAGGGTGAAGGGCTGATGGTCAGAGTGCAGGATAGTAGGGTGAAGGGCTGATGGTCAGAGTGCAGGATAGAAGGGCGAAGGGCTGAGGGTCAGAGTGCAGGACAGTAGGGTGAAGGGCTGAGGGTCAGATACAGAATAGAAGGGCAAAGGGCTGATGGTCAGAGTGCAGGATAGTAGGGCGAAGGGCCGAGGGTCAGAGTGCAGGATAGTAGGGTGAAGGGCTGATGGTCAGAGTGCAGGATAGTAGGGTGAAGGGCTGATGGTCAGAGTGCAGGATAGTAGGGTGAAGGGCTGATGGTCAGAGTGCAGGAAAGGGCGAAGGGCTGATGGTCAGAGTGCAGAATAGTAGGGCGTAGGGCCGAGGGTCAGAGTGCAGGATAGGGCGAAGGGCTGAGGGTCAGTGCAGGATAGAAGGGCGAAGGGCTGAGGGTCAGAGTGCAGGATAGTAGGGCTGAGGGTCAGTGCAGGATAGTAGGGCGAAGGGCTGAGGGTCAGAGTGCAGGATAGTAGGGTGAAGGTCTGAGGGTCAGAATGCAGGATAGTAGGGCGAAGGGCTGAGGGTCAGAGTGCAGGATAGTAGGGCGTAGGGCCGAGGGTCAAAGTGCAGGATAATAGGGCAAAGGGCTGAGGGTCAGAGTGCAGGATATTAGGGCGAAGGTCTGAGGGTCAGAGTGCAGGATAGTAGGGCAAAGGGCTGAGGGTCAGAGTGCAGGATAGTAGGGCTGAGGGTCAGTGCAGGATAGTAGGGCGAAGGGCTGAGGGTCAGAGTGCAGGATAGTAGGGCGAAGGGCTGAGGGTCAGAGTGCAGGATAGTAGGGCGTAGGGCCGAGGGTCAGAGTGCAGGATAGGGCAAAGGGCTGAGGGTCAGAGTGCAGGATAGTAGGGCTGAGGGTCAGTGCAGGATAGTAGGGCGAAGGGCTGAGGGTCAGAGTGCAGGATAGTAGGGTGAAGGTCTGAGGGTCAGAATGCAGGATAGTAGGGCGAAGGGCTGAGGGTCAGAGTGCAGGATAGTAGGGCGTAGGGCCGAGGGTCAGAGTGCAGGATAGGGCGAAGGGCTGATGGTCAGAGTGCAGGATCGGGTGACAGGCTGAGGGTCAGAGTGCAGGATAGCAGGGCGAAGGGCTGATGGTCAGAGTGCAGGATCGGGTGACAGGCTGAGGGTCAGAGTGCAGGCAAGTAGGGCGAAGGCTGAGGGTCAAAGTGCAGGACAGTAGGGCGAAGGCTGAGGGTCAAAGCGCAGGACAGGAGGGCGAAGGCTGAGGGTCAGAGTGCATTATAGTAGGGCGAAGGCTAAGGGTCAAAGCGCAGGACAGTAGGGCGAAGGCTGAGGGTCAGTGCATTATAGTAGGGCGAAGGCTAAGGGTCAAAGCGCAGGACAGTAGGGCGAAGGGCTGAGGGTCAGAGTGCAGGATAATAGGGCGAAGGCTGAGGGTCAAAGTGCAGGATAGTCGGGCGAAGGGCTGAGGGTCAGAGTGCAGGATAGTAGGGCAAAGTGCTGAGGGTCAGAGTGCAGGATAGGGCGAAGGGCTGAGGGTCAGAGTGCAGGATAGAAGGGCGAAGGGCTGAGGGTCAGAGTGCAGGATAGTAGGGCGAAGGGCTGATGGTCAGTGCAGGATAGAAGGGCGAAGGGCTGATGGTCAGAGTGCAGGATAGTAGGGCGAAGGGCCGAGGGTCAGAGTGCAGGATAGTAGGGTGAAGGGCTGATGGTCAGAGTGCAGGATAGAAGGGCGAAGGGCTGAGGGTCAGAGTGCAGGACAGTAGGGTGAAGGGCTGAGGGTCAGATACAGAATAGAAGGGCGAAGGGCTGATGGTCAGAGTGCAGGATAGTAGGGCGAAGGGCCGAGGGTCAGAGTGCAGGATAGTAGGGTGAAGGGCTGATGGTCAGAGTGCAGGATAGTAGGGTGAAGGGCTGATGGTCAGAGTGCAGGAAAGGGCGAAGGGCTGATGGTCTGAGTGCAGAATAGTAGGGCGTAGGGCCGAGGGTCAGAGTGCAGGATAGGGCGAAGGGCTGAGGGTCAGTGCAGGATAGAAGGGCGAAGGGCTGAGGGTCAGAGTGCAGGATAGTAGGGCTGAGGGTCAGTGCAGGATAGTAGGGCGAAGGGCTGAGGGTCAGAGTGCAGGATAGTAGGGCGAAGGGCTGAGGGTCAGAGTGCAGGATAGTAGGGCGTAGGGCCGAGGGTCAGAGTGCAGGATAGGGCAAAGGGCTGAGGGTCAGAGTGCAGGATAGTAGGGCTGAGGGTCAGTGCAGGATAGTAGGGCGAAGGGCTGAGGGTCAGAGTGCAGGATAGTAGGGTGAAGGTCTGAGGGTCAGAATGCAGGATAGTAGGGCGAAGGGCTGAGGGTCAGAGTGCAGGATAGTAGGGCGTAGGGCCGAGGGTCAGAGTGCAGGATAGGGCGAAGGGCTGATGGTCAGAGTGCAGGATCGGGTGACAGGCTGAGGGTCAGAGTGCAGGATAGCAGGGCGAAGGGCTGATGGTCAGAGTTCAGGATCGGGTGACAGGCTGAGGGTCAGAGTGCAGGCAAGTAGGGCGAAGGCTGAGGGTCGAAGTGCAGGACAGTAGGGCGAAGGCTGAGGGTCAAAGCGCAGGACAGGAGGGCGAAGGCTGAGGGTCAGAGTGCATTATAGTAGGGCGAAGGCTAAGGGTCAAAGCGCAGGACAGTAGGGCGAAGGCTGAGGGTCAGTGCATTATAGTAGGGCGAAGGCTAAGGGTCAAAGCGCAGGACAGTAGGGTGAAGGGCTGAGGGTCAGAGTGCAGGATAATAGGGCGAAGGCTGAGGGTCAAAGTGCAGGATAGTCGGGCGAAGGGCTGAGGGTCAGATACAGAATAGAAGGGCGAAGGGCTGAGGGTCAGAGTGCAGGATAGTAGGGCGAAGGGCCGAGGGTCAGAGTGCAGGATAGTAGGGTGAAGGGCTGATGGTCAGAGTGCAGGACAGAAGGGCGAAGGGCTGAGGGTCAGAGTGCAGGACAGTAGGGTGAAGGGCTGAGGGTCAGATACAGAATAGAAGGGCGAAGGGCTGATGGTCAGAGTGCAGGATAGTAGGGCGAAGGGCCGAGGGTCAGAGTGCAGGATAGTAGGGTGAAGGGCTGATGGTCAGAGTGCAGGATAGTAGGGTGAAGGGCTGATGGTCAGAGTGCAGGAAAGGGCGAAGGGCTGATGGTCAGAGTGCAGAATAGTAGGGCGTAGGGCCGAGGGTCAGAGTGCAGGATAGGGCGAAGGGCTGAGGGTCAGTGCAGGATAGAAGGGCGAAGGGCTGAGGGTCAGAGTGCAGGATAGTAGGGCTGAGGGTCAGTGCAGGATAGTAGGGCTGAGGGTCAGTGCAGGATAGTAGGGCGAAGGGCTGAGGGTCAGAGTGCAGGATAGTAGGGTGAAGGTCTGAGGGTCAGAATGCAGGATAGTAGGGCGAAGGGCTGAGGGTCAGAGTGCAGGATAGTAGGGCGTAGGGCCGAGGGTCAGAGTGCAGGATAGGGCGAAGGGCTGATGGTCAGAGTGCAGGATCGGGTGACAGGCTGAGGGTCAGAGTGCAGGATAGCAGGGCAAAGGGCTGATGGTCAGAGTGCAGGATCGGGTGACAGGCTGAGGGTCAGAGTGCAGGCAAGTAGGGCGAAGGCTGAGGGTCAAAGTGCAGGACAGTAGGGCGAAGGCTGAGGGTCAAAGTGCAGGACAGTAGGGCGAAGGCTGAGGTTCAAAGCGCAGGACAGTAGGGCGAAGGCTGAGGGTCAGAGTGCATTATAGTAGGGCGAAGGCTAAGGGTCAAAGCGCAGGACAGTAGGGCGAAGGCTGAGGGTCAGAGTGCATTATAGTAGGGCGAAGGCTAAGGGTCAAAGTGCAGGACAGTAGGGCGAAGGCTGAGGGTCAGAATGCAGGATAGTAAGGTGAAGGGCTGAGGGTCAAAGCGCAGGACAGGAGGGCGAAGGCTGAGGGTCAGAGTGCATTATAGTAGGGCGAAGGCTAAGGGTCAAAGCGCAGGACAGTAGGGCGAAGGCTGAGGGTCAGTGCATTATAGTAGGGCGAAGGCTGAGGGTCAAAGTGCAGGACAGTAGGGCGAAGGCTGAGGGTCAGAGTGCATTATAGTAGGGCGAAGGCTAAGGGTCAAAGTGCAGGACAGTAGGGCGAAGGGCTGAGGGTCAGAGTGCAGGATAATAGGGCAAAGGGCTGAGGGTCATAGTGCAGGATAGGAGGGTGAAGGGCTGAGGGTCAGAGTGCAGGATAGTAGGGCGAAGGCTGAGGGTCAAAGTGCAGGACAGGAGGGCGAAGGGCTGAGGGTCAGAGTGCAGGATAGTAGGGCGAAGGGCTGAGATCAGAGTGCAGGATATGTTGACAGGCAGAGGGTCAGAGTGCAGGATAATAGGGCAAAGGGCTGAGGGTCAGAGTGCAGGATATTAGGGCAAAGGGCTGAGTGTCAGAGTGCAGGATAGGAGGGCGAAGGGATGATGGTCAGAGTGCAGGATATTAGGGCGAAGGTCTGAGGGTCAGAGTGCAGGATAGTAGGGCAAAGGGCTGAGGGTCAGAGTGCAGGATAGTAGGGCGATGGGCTGAGGGTCAGAGTGAAGGATCGTAGGGGTTGGGCTGAGGGTCAGAGTGCAGGATAGTAGGGCGATGGGCTGAGGGTCAGAATGCAGGATAGGGCGAAGGGCTGAGGGTCAGAGTGCAGGATAGGAGGGCGAAGGGCTGAGGGTCAGAGTGCAGGATAGTAGGGCGAAGGCTGAGGGTCAAAGTGCAGGATAGGGCGAAGGGCTGAGGGTCAGAGTGCAGGATAGTAGGGCGAAGGGCTGAGGGTCAGAGTGCAGGATAGTAGGGCGAAGGGCTGAGGGTCAGAGTGCAGGATAGGGTGAAGGGCTGAGGGTCAGAGTGCAGGATAGGTTGACGGGCTGAGGGTCAGAGTGCAGGATAGTAGGGCGAAGGGCTGTGGGTCAGAGAGCAGGATAGGGCGAAGGGCTGAGGGTCAGAGTGCAGGATAGGAGGGCGATGGGATGAGGATCAGAGTGAAGGATCGTAGGGGGATGGGCTGAGGGTCAGAGAGCAGGATAGGAAGGCGTAGGGCCGAGGGTCAGAGTGCAGGATAGGGCGAAGGGCTGAGGGTCAGAGTGCAGGATAGAAGGGCGAAGGGCTGAGGGTCAGAGTGCAGGACAGTAGGGTGAAGGGCTGAGGGTCAGAGTGCAGGACAGGAGGGCGAAGGGCTGATGGTCAGAGTGCAGGATAGTAGGGCCGAGGGTCAGAGTGCAGGATAGGGCGAAGGGCCGAGGGTCAGAGTGCAGGATAGTAGGGCGAAGGTCTGAGGGTCAGAGTGCAGGATAGTAGGGCGAAGGCTGAGGGTCAAAGTGCAGGATAGTAGGGCGAAGGGCTGAGGGTCAGAATGCAGGATAGCAGGGCAAAGTGCTGAGGGTCAGAGTGCAGGATAGGGTGAAGGGCTGAGGGTCAGAGTGCAGGATAGGTTGACGGGCTGAGGGTCAGAGTGCAGGATAGTAGGGCGAAGGGCTGAGGGTCAGACTGCAGGATAGTAGGGTGAAGGGCTGAGGGTCAGATGCAGGATAGTAGGGTGAAGGGCTGAGGGTCAGAGTGCAGGATAGTAGGGCGAAGGGCTGAGGGTCAGAGTGCAGGATAGTAGGGCGAAGGCTGAGGGTCAAAGTGCAGGATAGTAGGGCGTAGGGCTGAGGGTCAGAGTGCAGGATAGGAGGGCGAAGGGATGATGGTGAGAGTGCAGGATAGTAGGGCGATGGTCTGAGGGTCAGAGTGCAGGACAGGTTGATGGGCTGAGGGTCAGAGTGCAGGATAATAGGGCAAAGGGCTGAGGGTCAGATGCAGGATAGTAGGGCGAAGGGCTGAGGGTCAGAGTGCAGGATATTAGGGCGAAGGGCTGAGGGTCAGAGTGCAGGATAGTAGGGCAAAGGGCTGAGGGTCAGAGTGCAGGATAGTAGGGCGATGGGCTGAGGGTCAGAGTGAAGGATCGTAGGGGGATGGGCTGAGGGTCAGAGTGCAGGATAGTAGGGCGAAGGCTGAGGGTCAAAGTGCAGGATAGTAGGGCGAAGGGCTGAGGGTCAGAGTGCAGGATAGTAGGGCGAAGGGCTGAGGGGCAGAATGCAGGATAGTAGGGCGAAGGGCTGAGGGTCAGAGTGCAGGATAGTAGGGCGAAGGCTGAGGGTCAAAGTGCAGGATAGTCGGGCGAAGGGCTGAGGGTCAGAGTGCAGGATAGTAGGGCAAAGTGCTGAGGGTCAGAGTGCAGGATAGGGCGAAGGGCTGAGGGTCAGAGTGCAGGATAGAAGGGCGAAGGGCTGAGGGTCAGAGTGCAGGATAGTAGGGCGAAGGGCTGATGGTCAGTGCAGGATAGAAGGGCGAAGGGCTGATGGTCAGAGTGCAGGATAGTAGGGCGAAGGGCCGAGGGTCAGAGTGCAGGATAGTAGGGTGAAGGGCTGATGGTCAGAGTGCAGGATAGTAGGGTGAAGGGCTGATGGTCAGAGTGCAGGATAGAAGGGCGAAGGGCTGAGGGTCAGAGTGCAGGACAGTAGGGCGAAGGGCTGATGGTCAGTGCAGGATAGAAGGGCGAAGGGCTGATGGTCAGAGTGCAGGATAGTAGGGCGAAGGGCCGAGGGTCAGAGTGCAGGATAGTAGGGTGAAGGGCTGATGGTCAGAGTGCAGGATAGTAGGGTGAAGGGCTGATGGTCAGAGTGCAGGATAGAAGGGCGAAGGGCTGATGGTCAGAGTGCAGGATCGGGTGACAGGCTGAGGGTCAGAGTGCAGGATAGCAGGGCGAAGGGCTGATGGTCAGAGTGCAGGATCGGGTGACAGGCTGAGGGTCAGAGTGCAGGCAAGTAGGGCGAAGGCTGAGGGTCAAAGTGCAGGACAGTAGGGCGAAGGCTGAGGTTCAAAGCGCAGGACAGTAGGGCGAAGGCTGAGGGTCAGAGTGCATTATAGTAGGGCGAAGGCTAAGGGTCAAAGCGCAGGACAGTAGGGCGAAGGCTGAGGGTCAGAGTGCATTATAGTAGGGCGAAGGCTAAGGGTCAAAGTGCAGGACAGTAGGGCGAAGGCTGAGGGTCAGAATGCAGGATAGTAAGGTGAAGGGCTGAGGGTCAAAGCGCAGGACAGGAGGGCGAAGGCTGAGGGTCAGAGTGCATTATAGTAGGGCGAAGGCTAAGGGTCAAAGCGCAGGACAGTAGGGCGAAGGCTGAGGGTCAGTGCATTATAGTAGGGCGAAGGCTGAGGGTCAAAGTGCAGGACAGTAGGGCGAAGGCTGAGGGTCAGAGTGCATTATAGTAGGGCGAAGGCTAAGGGTCAAAGTGCAGGACAGTAGGGCGAAGGGCTGAGGGTCAGAGTGCAGGATAATAGGGCAAAGGGCTGAGGGTCATAGTGCAGGATAGGAGGGTGAAGGGCTGAGGGTCAGAGTGCAGGATAGTAGGGCGAAGGCTGAGGGTCAAAGTGCAGGACAGGAGGGCGAAGGGCTGAGGGTCAGAGTGCAGGATAGTAGGGCGAAGGGCTGAGGCTCAGAGTGCAGGATATGTTGACGGGCAGAGGGTCAGAGTGCAGGATAATAGGGCAAAGGGCTGAGGGTCAGAGTGCAGGATATTAGGGCAAAGGGCTGAGTGTCAGAGTGCAGGATAGGAGGGCGAAGGGATGATGGTCAGAGTGCAGGATATTAGGGCGAAGGTCTGAGGGTCAGAGTGCAGGATAGTAGGGCAAAGGGCTGAGGGTCAGAGTGCAGGATAGTAGGGCGATGGGCTGAGGGTCAGAGTGAAGGATCGTAGGGGTTGGGCTGAGGGTCAGAGTGCAGGATAGTAGGGCGATGGGCTGAGGGTCAGAATGCAGGATAGGGCGAAGGGCTGAGGGTCAGAGTGCAGGATAGGAGGGCGAAGGGCTGAGGGTCAGAGTGCAGGATAGTAGGGCGAAGGCTGAGGGTCAAAGTGCAGGATAGGGCGAAGGGCTGAGGGTCAGAGTGCAGGATAGTAGGGCGAAGGGCTGAGGGTCAGAGTGCAGGATAGTAGGGCGAAGGGCTGAGGGTCAGAGTGCAGGATAGGGCGAAGGGCTGAGGGTCAGAGTGCAGGATAGGTTGACGGGCTGAGGGTCAGAGTGCAGGATAGTAGGGCGAAGGGCTGTGGGTCAGAGAGCAGGATAGGGCGAAGGGCTGAGGGTCAGAGTGCAGGATAGGAGGGCGATGGGATGAGGATCAGAGTGAAGGATCGTAGGGGGATGGGCTGAGGGTCAGAGAGCAGGATAGGAAGGCGTAGGGCCGAGGGTCAGAGTGCAGGATAGGGCGAAGGGCTGAGGGTCAGAGTGCAGGATAGTAGGGCGAAGGGCTGAGGGTCAGAGTGCAGGATAGGGCGAAGGGCTGAGGGTCAGAGTGCAGGATAGGTTGACGGGCTGAGGGTCAGAGTGCAGGATAGTAGGGCGAAGGGCTGTGGGTCAGAGAGCAGGATAGGGCGAAGGGCTGAGGGTCAGAGTGCAGGATAGGAGGGCGATGGGATGAGGATCAGAGTGAAGGATCGTAGGGGGATGGGCTGAGGGTCAGAGAGCAGGATAGGAAGGCGTAGGGCCGAGGGTCAGAGTGCAGGATAGGGCGAAGGGCTGAGGGTCAGAGTGCAGGATAGAAGGGCGAAGGGCTGAGGGTCAGAGTGCAGGACAGTAGGGTGAAGGGCTGAGGGTCAGAGTGCAGGACAGAAGGGCGAAGGGCTGATGGTCAGAGTGCAGGATAGTAGGGCCGAGGGTCAGAGAGCAGGATAGGGCGAAGGGCCGAGGGTCAGAGTGCAGGATAGAAGGGCGAAGGGCTGATGGTCAGAGTGCAGGATAGTAGGGCGAAGGTCTGAGGGTCAGAGTGCAGGATAGTAGGGCGAAGGCTGAGGGTCAAAGTGCAGGATAGTAGGGCGAAGGGCTGAGGGTCAGAATGCAGGATAGCAGGGCAAAGTGCTGAGGGTCAGAGTGCAGTATAGGGTGAAGGGCTGAGGGTCAGAGTGCAGGATAGGTTGACGGGCTGAGGGTCAGAGTGCAGGATAGTAGGGCGAAGGGCTGAGGGTCAGACTGCAGGATAGTAGGGTGAAGGGCTGAGGGTCAGATGCAGGATAGTAGGGTGAAGGGCTGAGGGTCAGAGTGCAGGATAGTAGGGCGAAGGGCTGAGGGTCAGAGTGCAGGATAGTAGGGCGAAGGCTGAGGGTCAAAGTGCAGGATAGTAGGGCGTAGGGCTGAGGGTCAGAGTGCAGGATAGGAGGGCGAAGGGATGATGGTCAGAGTGCAGGATAGTAGGGCGATGGTCTGAGGGTCAGAGTGCAGGACAGGTTGATGGGCTGAGGGTCAGAGTGCAGGATAATAGGGCAAAGGGCTGAGGGTCAGATGCAGGATAGTAGGGCGAAGGGCTGAGGGTCAGAGTGCAGGATATTAGGGCGAAGGGCTGAGGGTCAGAGTGCAGGATAGTAAGGCAAAGGGCTGAGGGTCAGAGTGCAGGATAGTAGGGCGAAGGGCTGAGGGTCAGAGTGCAGGATAGTAGGGCGAAGGGCTGAGGGGCAGAGTGATTAATCGTAGGGGGATGGGCTGAGGGTCAGAGTGCAGGATAGTAGGGCGAAGGGCTGAGGGTCAGAGTGCAGGATAGTAGGGCGAAGGGCTGAGGGTCAGAGTGCAGGATAGTAGGGCGAAGGGCTGAGGGGCAGAATGCAGGATAGTAGGGCGAAGGGCTGAGGGTCAGAGTGCAGGATAGTAGGGCGAAGGCTGAGGGTCAAAGTGCAGGATAGTCGGGCGAAGGGCTGAGGGTCAGAGTGCAGGATAGTACGGCAAAGTGCTGAGGGTCAGAGTGCAGGATAGGGCGAAGGGCTGAGGGTCAGAGTGCAGGATAGAAGGGCGAAGGGCTGAGGGTCAGAGTGCAGGATAGTAGGGCGAAGGGCTGATGGTCAGTGCAGGATAGAAGGGCGAAGGGCTGATGGTCAGAGTGCAGGATAGTAGGGCGAAGGGCCGAGGGTCAGAGTGCAGGATAGTAGGGTGAAGGGCTGATGGTCAGAGTGCAGGATAGTAGGGTGAAGGGCTGATGGTCAGAGTGCAGGATAGAAGGGCGAAGGGCTGAGGGTCAGAGAGCAGGACAGTAGGGTGAAGGGCTGAGGGTCAGATACAGAATAGAAGGGCGAAGGGCTGATGGTCAGAGTGCAGGATAGTAGGGCGAAGGGCCGAGGGTCAGAGTGCAGGATAGTAGGGTGAAGGGCTGATGGTCAGAGTGCAGAATAGTAGGGTGAAGGGCTGATGGTCAGAGTGCAGGAAAGGGCGAAGGGCTGATGGTCAGAGTGCAGAATAGTAGGGCGTAGGGCCGAGGGTCAGAGTGCAGGATAGGGCGAAGGGCTGAGGGTCAGTGCAGGATAGAAGGGCGAAGGGCTGAGGGTCAGAGTGCAGGATAGTAGGGCTGAGGGTCAGTGCAGGATAGTAGGGCGAAGGGCTGAGGGTCAGAGTGCAGGATAGTAGGGTGAAGGTCTGAGGGTCAGAATGCAGGATAGTAGGGCGAAGGGCTGAGGGTCAGAGTGCAGGATAGTAGGGCGTAGGGCCGAGGGTCAGAGTGCAGGATAGGGCGAAGGGCTGATGGTCAGAGTGCAGGATCGGGTGACAGGCTGAGGGTCAGAGTGCAGGCAAGTAGGGCGAAGGCAGAGGGTCAAAGTGCAGGACAGTAGGGCGAAGGCTGAGGGTCAGAGTGCAGGACAGTAGGGCGAAGGCTGAGGTTCAAAGCGCAGGACAGTAGGGCGAAGGCTGAGGGTCAGAGTGCATTATAGTAGGGCGAAGGCTAAGGGTCAAAGCGCAGGACAGTAGAGCGAAGGCTGAGGGTCAGAGTGCATTATAGTAGGGCGAAGGCTAAGGGTCAAAGTGCAGGACAGTAGGGCGAAGGCTGAGGTTCAGAATGCAGGATAGTAAGGTGAAGGGCTGAGGCTCAGAGTGCAGGATAGTAGGGCGTAGGGCCGAGGGTCAGAGTGCAGGATATGGGCGAAGGGCTGAGGGTCAGAGTGCAGGATAGTAGGGTGAAGGGCTGATGGTCAGAGTGCAGGATCGGGCGAAGGACTGAGGCTCAGAGTGCAGGATAGTAGGGCGTAGGGCTGAGGGTCAGAGTGCAGGATCGGGCGAAGGGCTGAGGGTCAGAGTGCAGGATAGTAGGGCGAAGGGCTGATGGTCAGAGTGCAGGATAGTTTGATGGGCTGAGGGTCAGGTGCAGGGTAGTGGGGCGAAGGCTGAGGGTCAAAGTGCAGGATAGTAGGGCGAAGGCTGAGGGTCAAAGTGCAGGATAGTAGGGCGAAGGGCTGAGGGTCAGAGAGTAGGAATGTCGGGCGAAAGCTGAGGGTCAAAGTGCAGCACAGTAGGGCGAAGGGCTGAGGGTCACAATGCAGGATAGTGGGGTGAAGGGCTGAGGGTCAGAGTGCAGGATAGTAGGGCGAAGGGCTGAGGGTCAGAGTGCAGGATAGGTTGACGGGCTGAGGGTCAGAGTGCAGGATAGTAGGGCGAAGGCTGAGGGTCAAAGTGCAGGACAGTAGGGCGAAGGCTGAGGGTCAAAGTGCAGGATAGTAGGGCGAAGGTCTGAGGGTCAGAGTGCAGGACAGTCGGGCGAAGGGCTGAAGGTCAGAATGCAGGATAGTAGGGCGAAGGGCTGGGGGTCAGAGTGCAGGATAGGTTGACGGGCTGAGGGTCAGAGTTCAGGATAGTAGGGCGAAGGCTGAGGGTCAAAGTGCAGGACAGTAGGGCGAAGGCTGAGGGTCAAAGTGCAGGATAGTAGGGCGAAGGGCTGAGGGTCAGAGTGCAGGATAGTAGGGCGAAGGGCTGAGGGTCAAAGTGCAGGATAGTAGGGCGAAGGGCTGAGGGTCAGAGTGCAGGATAGTGGGGCGAAGTGCTGAGGGTCAGAGTGCAGGATAGTAGGGCGAAGGGCTGAGGGTCAAAGTGCAGGACAGTAGTGCGAAGGGCTGAGGGTCAGAATGCAGGATAGTAGGGCGAAGGGCTGGGAGTCCGAGTGCAGGACAGTAAGGCGAAGGGCTGAGGGTCAGAGTGCAGGATAGTAGGGCGAAGGGCTGAGGGTCAGAGTGCAAGATAGTAGGGCGAAGGGCTGAGGGTCAGAGTGCAGGATAGTCAGGCGAAGTGCTGAGGGTCAGAGTGCAGGATAGTAGAACGAAGGGCTGAGGGTCAGAGTGCAGGATAGTAGGGCGAAGGCTGAGGGCCAAAGTGCAGGACAGTAGTGCGAAGGGCTGAGGGTCAGAATGCAGGATAGTAGGGCGAAGGGCTGAGAGTCAGAGTGCAGGATCGTAGGGCGAAGGGCTGAGGGTCAGATACAGAATAGAAGGGCGAAGGGCTGATGGTCAGAGTGCAGGATAGTAGGGCGAAGGGCCGAGGGTCAGAGTGCAGGATAGTAGGGTGAAGGGCTGATGGTCAGAGTGCAGGATAGTAGGGTGAAGGGCTGATGGTCAGAGTGCAGGAAAGGGCGAAGGGCTGATGGTCAGAGTGCAGGATAGTAGGGCGTAGGGCCGAGGGTCAGAGTGCAGGATAGGGCGAAGGGCTGAGGGTCAGAGTGCAGGATAGAAGGGCGAAGGGCTGAGGGTCAGAGTGCAGGATAGTAGGGTGAAGGGCTGATGGTCAGAGTGCAGGATAGTAGGGTGAAGGGCTGATGGTCAGAGTGCAGGATAGAAGGGCGAAGGGCTGAGGGTCAGAGTGCAGGACAGTAGGGTGAAGGGCTGAGGGTCAGATACAGAATAGAAGGGCGAAGGGCTGATGGTCAGAGTGCAGGATAGTAGGGCGAAGGGCCGAGGGTCAGAGTGCAGGATAGTAGGGTGAAGGGCTGATGGTCAGAGTGCAGGATTGTAGGGTGAAGGGCTGATGGTCAGAGTGCAGGAAAGGGCGAAGGGCTGATGGTCAGAGTGCAGAATAGTAGGGCGTAGGGCCGAGGGTCAGAGTGCAGGATAGGGCGAAGGGCTGAGGGTCAGTGCAGGATCGAAGGGCGAAGGGCTGAGGGTCAGAGTGCAGGATAGTAGGGCTGAGGGTCAGTGCAGGATAGTAGGGCGAAGGGCTGAGGGTCAGAGTGCAGGATAGTAGGGCGAAGGGCTGAGGGTCAGAGTGCAGGATAGCAGGGCGATGGGCTGAGGGTCAGAGTGCGGGAAAGGTTGACGGGCTGAGGGTCAAAGTGCAGGATAATAGGGCAAAGGGCTGAGGGTCAGAGTGCAGGATATTAGGGCGAAGGTCTGAGGGTCAGAGTGCAGGATAGTAGGTCTGAGGGTCAGAGTGCAGGATAGTAGGGCTGAGGGTCAGTGCAGGATAGTAGGGCGAAGGGCTGAGGGTCAGAGTGCAGGATAGTAGGGCGAAGGGCTGAGGGTCAGAGTGCAGGATAGTAGGGCGTAGGGCCGAGGGTCAGAGTGCAGGATAGGGCAAAGGGCTGAGGGTCAGAGTGCAGGATAGTAGGGCTGAGGGTCAGTGCAGGATAGTAGGGCGAAGGGCTGAGGGTCAGAGTGCAGGATAGTAGGGTGTAGGTCTGAGGGTCAGAATGCAGGATAGTAGGGCGAAGGGCTGAGGGTCAGAGTGCAGGATAGTAGGGCGTAGGGCCGAGGGTCAGAGTGCAGGATAGGGCGAAGGGCTGATGGTCAGAGTGCAGGATCGGGTGACAGGCTGAGGGTCAGAGTGCAGGATAGCAGGGCGAAGGGCTGATGGTCAGAGTGCAGGATCGGGTGACAGGCTGAGGGTCAGAGTGCAGGCAAGTAGGGCGAAGGCTGAGGGTCAAAGTGCAGGACAGTAGGGCGAAGGCTGAGGTTCAAAGCGCAGGACAGTAGGGCGAAGGCTGAGGGTCAGAGTGCATTATAGTAGGGCGAAGGCTAAGGGTCAAAGCGCAGGACAGTAGGGCGAAGGCTGAGGGTCAGAGTGCATTATAGTAGGGCGAAGGCTAAGGGTCAAAGTGCAGGACAGTAGGGCGAAGGCTGAGGGTCAGAATGCAGGATAGTAAGGTGAAGGGCTGAGGCTCAGAGTGCAGGATAGTAGGGCGTAGGGCCGAGGGTCAGAGTGCAGGATCGGGCGAAGGGCTGAGGGTCAGAGTGCAGGATAGTAGGGCGTAGGGCTGAGGGTCAGAGTGCAGGATCGGGCGAAGGGCTGAGGGTCAGAGTGCAGCATAGTAGGGCGAAGGGCTGATGGTCAGAGTGCAGGATAGGTTGATGGGCTGAGGGTCAGGTGCAGGATAGTGGGGCGAAGGCTGAGGGTCAAAGTGCAGGATAGTAGGGCGAAGGGCTGAGGGTCAAAGTGCAGGATAGTAGGGCGAAGGGCTGAGGGTCAGAGAGTAGGAATGTCGGGCGAAAGCTGAGGGTCAAAGTGCAGCACAGTAGGGCGAAGGGCTGAGGGTCACAATGCAGGATAGTGGGGTGAAGGGCTGAGGGTCAGAGTGCAGGATAGTAGGGCGAAGGGCTGAGGGTCAGAGTGCAGGATAGGTTGACGGGCTGAGGGTCAGAGTGCAGGATAGTAGGGCGAAGGCTGAGGGTCAAAGTGCAGGATAGTAGGGCGAAGGTCTGAGGGTCAAAGTGCAGGATAGTAGGGCGAAGGTCTGAGGGTCAGAGTGCAGGACAGTCGGGCGAAGGGCTGAAGGTCAGAATGCAGGATAGTAGGGCGAAGGGCTGAGGGTCAGAGTGCAGGATAGCAGGGCAAAGGGCTGAGGGTCAGAGTGCAGGATAGGAGGGCGGAGGCTGAAGGTCAGAGTGCAGGATGGGTGACGGGCTGAGGGTCAGAGTGCAGGATAGTAGGGCAAAGGGCTGAGGGTCAGAGTGCAGGATAGTAGGGCGAAGGGCTGAGGGTCAGAGTGCAGGATAGTAGGGCGAAGGGCTGATGGTCAGAGTGCAGGATAGTAGGGCGAAGGGCTGAGGGTCAGAGTGCAGGATAGTAGGGCGAAGGGCTGATGGTCAGAGTGCAGGATAGTAAGGCGAAGGGCTGAGGGTCAGAGTGCAGGATAGTAGGGCAAAGGGCTGAGGGTCAGAGTGCAGGATAGTAGGGAAAGGGCTGAGGGTCAGAGTGCAGGATCGGGTGAAGGGCTGAGGGTCAGAGTGCAGGATAGCAGGGCGAAGGGCTGAGGGTCAGAGTGCAGGATAGGGTGAAGGGCTGAGGGTCAGAGTGCAGGATAATAGGGCGAAGGGCTGAGGGTCCGAGTGCAGGACAGTAGGGCGAAGGGCTGAGGGTCAGAGTGCAGGATAGTTGGGCGAAGGGCTGAGGGTCAGAGTGCAGGATAGTAGGGTGAAGGGCTGATGGTCAGAGTGCAGGATAGAAGGGCGAAGGGCTGATGGTCAGAGTGCAGGATCGGGTGACAGGCTGAGGGTCAGAGTGCAGGATAGCAGGGCGAAGGGCTGATGGTCAGAGTGCAGGATCGGGTGACAGGCTGAGGGTCAGAGTGCAGGCAAGTAGGGCGAAGGCTGAGGGTCAAAGTGCAGGACAGTAGGGCGAAGGCTGAGGGTCAAAGTGCAGGACAGTAGGGCGAAGGCTGAGGTTCAAAGCGCAGGACAGTAGGGCGAAGGCTGAGGGTCAGAGTGCATTATAGTAGGGCGAAGGCTAAGGGTCAAAGCGCAGGACAGTAGGGCGAAGGCTGAGGGTCAGAGTGCATTATAGTGGGGCGAAGGCTAAGGGTCAAAGTGCAGGACAGTAGGGCGAAGGCTGAGGGTCAGAATGCAGGATAGTAAGGTGAAGGGCTGAGGCTCAGAGTGCAGGATAGTAGGGCGTAGGGCCGAGGGTCAGAGTGCAGGATCGGGCGAAGGGCTGAGGGTCAGAGTGCAGGATAGTAGGGCGTAGGGCTGAGGGTCAGAGTGCAGGATCGGGCGAAGGGCTGAGGGTCAGAGTGCAGCATAGTAGGGCGAAGGGCTGATGGTCAGAGTGCAGGATAGGTTGATGGGCTGAGGGTCAGGTGCAGGATAGTGGGGCGAAGGCTGAGGGTCAAAGTGCAGGATAGTAGGGCGAAGGGCTGAGGGTCAAAGTGCAGGATAGTAGGGCGAAGGGCTGAGGGTCAGAGAGTAGGAATGTCGGGCGAAAGCTGAGGGTCAAAGTGCAGCACAGTAGGGCGAAGGGCTGAGGGTCACAATGCAGGATAGTGGGGTGAAGGGCTGAGGGTCAGAGTGCAGGATAGTAGGGCGAAGGGCTGAGGGTCAGAGTGCAGGATAGGTTGACGGGCTGAGGGTCAGAGTGCAGGATAGTAGGGCGAAGGCTGAGGGTCAAAGTGCAGGATAGTAGGGCGAAGGTCTGAGGGTCAAAGTGCAGGATAGTAGGGCGAAGGTCTGAGGGTCAGAGTGCAGGACAGTCGGGCGAAGGGCTGAAGGTCAGAATGCAGGATAGTAGGGCGAAGGGCTGAGGGTCAGAGTGCAGGATAGCAGGGCAAAGGGCTGAGGGTCAGAGTGCAGGATAGGAGGGCGGAGGCTGAAGGTCAGAGTGCAGGATGGGTGACGGGCTGAGGGTCAGAGTGCAGGATAGTAGGGCAAAGGGCTGAGGGTCAGAGTGCAGGATAGTAGGGCGAAGGGCTGAGGGTCAGAGTGCAGGATAGTAGGGCGAAGGGCTGATGGTCAGAGTGCAGGATAGTAGGGCGAAGGGCTGAGGGTCAGAGTGCAGGATAGTAGGGCGAAGGGCTGATGGTCAGAGTGCAGGATAGTAAGGCGAAGGGCTGAGGGTCAGAGTGCAGGATAGTAGGGCAAAGGGCTGAGGGTCAGAGTGCAGGATAGTAGGGAAAGGGCTGAGGGTCAGAGTGCAGGATCGGGTGAAGGGCTGAGGGTCAGAGTGCAGGATAGCAGGGCGAAGGGCTGAGGGTCAGAGTGCAGGATAGGGTGAAGGGCTGAGGGTCAGAGTGCAGGATAATAGGGCGAAGGGCTGAGGGTCCGAGTGCAGGACAGTAGGGCGAAGGGCTGAGGGTCAGAGTGCAGGATAGTAGGGCGAAGGGCTGAGGGTCAGAGTGCAGGATAGTAGGGCGAAGGGCTGAGGGTCAGAGTGCAGGAAAGTAGAGCGAAGGGCTGAGGGTCAGAGTGCAGGAGAGTAGGGCGATGGGCTGAGGGTCAGAGTGCAGGAGAGTAGGGCGATGGGCTGAGGGTTAGAGTGCAGGATAGGGTGACGGGCTGAGGGTCAGAGTGCAGGAGAGTAGGGCGATGGGCTGAGGGTCAGAGTGCAGGAGAGTAGGGTGAAGGACTGAGGGTCAGAGTGCAGGATAGTAGGGTGAAGTGCTGAGGGTCAGAGTGCAGGATAGTAGGGCGAAGGGCTGAGGGTCAGAGTGCAGGATAGTAGGGCGAAGGGCTGAGGGTCAGAGTGCTGGATAGTAGGGCGAAGTGCTGAGGGTCAGAGTGCAGGATAGTTTGACGGGCTGAGGGTCAGAGTGCAGGATAGTAGGGCGAAGGGCTGAGGGTCAGAGTGCAGGATGGGGCGAAGGGCTGAGGGTCAGAGTGCAGGAATATAGGGCGAAGGGCTGAGGGTCAGAGTGCAGGATAGTTTGACGGGCTGAGGGTCAGAGTGCAGGATAGTAGGGCGAAGGGCTGAGGGTCAGAGTGCAGGATAGTGGGGCGATGGGATGAGGGTCAGAATGCAGGATAGTAGGGCGAAGGGCTGAGGGTCAGAGTGCAGGATAGGTTGACGGACTGAGGGTCAAAGTGCAGGATAGTCGGGCGAAGGGCTGAGGGTCTGGGTGCAGGATAGTAGGGCGAAGGGCTGAGGGTCAGAGTGCAGGACAGTAGGGCGAAGTGCTGAGGGTCAGAGTGCAGGATAGTAGGGCGAAGGGCTGAGGGTCAGAGTGGATAGGAGGGCGAAGGCTGAGGGTCAGAGTGCAGGATAGTAGGGCAAAGGGCTGAGGGTCAGAGTGCAGGATAGTAGGGAAAGGGCTGAGGGTCAGAGTGCAGGATAGGGCTGAGGGTCAGAGTGCGGGATCGGGCGAAGGGCTGAGGGTCAGAGTGCAGGATAGTAGGGCGAAGGGCTGAAGGTCCGAGTGCAGGATAATAGGGCAAAGGGCTGAGGGTCAGAGTGCAGGAGAGTAGGGCGATGGGCTGAGGGTCGGAGTGCAGGATAGTAGGGAGAAGGGCTGAGGGTCAGAGTGCAGGATAGAGGGCGAAGGCTGAGGGTCAGAGTGCAGGATAGTAGGGCAAAGGGCTGAGGGTCAGAGTGCAGGATAGTAGGGAAAGGGCTGAGGGTCAGAGTGCAGGATAGGGCTGAGAGTCAGAGTGCAGGATAGTAGGGCGAAGGGCTGAGGGTCAGAGTGGATAGGAGGGCGACGGCTGAGGGTCAGAGTGCAGGATAGTAGGGCAAAGGGCTGAGGGTCAGAGTGCAGGATAGTAGGGAAAGGGCTGAGGGTCAGAGTGCAGGATAGGGCTGAGGGTCAGAGTGCGGGATCGGGCGAAGGGCTGAGGGTCAGAGTGCAGGATAGTAGGGCGAAGGGCTGAGGGTCCGAGTGCAGGATAATAGGGCAAAGGGCTGAGGGTCAGAGTGCAGGAGAGTAGGGCGATGGGCTGAGGGTCAGAGTGCAGGAGAGTAGGGCGATGGGCTGAGGGTCAGAGTGCAGGAGAGTAGGGCGATGGGCTGAGGGTCAGAGTGCAGGAGAGTAGGGTGAAGGGCTGAGGGTCAGAGTGCAGGATAGTAGGGCGAAGGGCTGAGGGTCAGAGTGCAGGATAGCAGGGCGAAGGGCTGAGGGTCAGAGTGCAGGATAGTAGTGCGAAGGGCTGAGGGTCAGAGTGCAGGATAGTAGGGCGAAGGGCTGAGGGTCAGAGTGCAGGATAGTAGGGCGAAGGGCTGCGGGTCAGACTGCAGGATATTAGGGCGAAGGGCTGAGGGTCAGAGTACAGGATAGTAGGGCGAAGGGCTGAGGGTCCGAGTGCAGGACAGTAGGGCGAAGGGCTGAGGGTCAGAGTGCAGGATGGGGCGAAGGGCTGAGGGTCAGAGTGCAGGATAGTAGGGCGAAGGGCTGAGGGTCAGAGTGCAGGATAGTGGGGCGATGGGATGAGGGTCAGAATGCAGGATAGTAGGGCGAAGGGCTGAGGGTCAGAGTGCAGGATAGGTTGACGGGCTGAGGGTCAGAGTGCAGGATAGGTTGACGGACTGAGGGTCAAAGTGCAGGATAATAGGGCGAAGGGCTGAGGGTCAGAGTGCAGGATAGGTTGACGGGCTGAGGGTCAGAGTGCAGGATAGTAGGGCGAAGGCTGAGGGTCAAAGTGCAGGATAGTGGGGCGAAGGGCTGAGGGTCAGAGTGCAGGATAGTAGGGCGAAGGGCTGAGGGTCTGGGTGCAGGATAGTAGGGCGAAGGGCTGAGGGTCAGAGTGCAGGATAGTAGGGCGAAGTGCTGAGGGTCAGAGTGCAGGATAGTAGGGCGAAGGGCTGAGGGTCTGAGTGCAGGACAGTAGGGCGAAGGGCTGAGGGTCGGAGTGCAGGACAGTAGGGCGAAGGGCTGAGGGTCGGAGTGCAGGATAGTAGGGAGAAGGGCTGAGGGTCAGAGTGCAGGATAGGAGGGCGAAGGCTGAGGGTCAGAGTGCAGGATAGTAGGGCAAAGGGCTGAGGGTCAGAGTGCAGGATAGTAGGGAAAGGGCTGAGGGTCAGAGTGCAGGATAGGGCTGAGAGTCAGAGTGCAGGATAGTAGGGCGAAGGGCTGAGGGTCAGAGTGGATGGGAGGGCGAAGGCTGAGGGTCAGAGTGCAGGATAGTAGGGCAAAGGGCTGAGGGTCAGAGTGCAGGATAGTAGGGAAAGGGCTGAGGGTCAGAGTGCAGGATAGGGCTGAGGGTCAGAGTGCAGGATAGTAGGGCGAAGGGCTGAGGGTCAGAGTGCAGGATAGTAGGGCGAAGGGCTGAGGGTCCGAGTGCAGGATAATAGGGCAAAGGGCTGAGGGTCAGAGTGCAGGAGAGTAGGGCGATGGGCTGAGAGTCAGAGTGCAGGAGAGTAGGGCGATGGGCTGAGGGTCAGAGTGCAGGAGAGTAGGGCGATGGGCTGAGGGTCAGAGTGCAGGAGAGTAGGGTGAAGGGCTGAGGGTCAGAGTGCAGGATAGTAGGGAAAGGGCTGAGGGTCAGAGTGCAGGATCGGGTGAAGGGCTGAGGGTCAGAGTGCAGGATAGCAGGGCGAAGGGCTGAGGGTCAGAGTGCAGGATAGGGTGAAGGGCTGAGGGTCAGAGTGCAGGATAGTAGGGCGAAGGGCTGAGGGTCCGAGTGCAGGACAGTAGGGCGAAGTGCTGAGGGTCAGAGTGGATAGGAGGGCGAAGGCTGAGGGTCAGAGTGCAGGATAGTAGGGCAAAGGGCTGAGGGTCAGAGTGCAGGATAGTAGGGAAAGGGCTGAGGGTCAGAGTGCAGTATAGGGCTGAGGGTCAGAGTGCAGGATAGGGCTGAGGGTCAGAGTGCGGGATCGGGCGAAGGGCTGAGGGTCAGAGTGCAGGATAGTAGGGCGAAGGGCTGAGGGTCCGAGTGCAGGATAATAGGGCAAAGGGCTGAGGGTCAGAGTGCAGGAGAGTAGGGCGATGGGCTGAGGGTCAGAGTGCAGGAGAGTAGGGCGATGGGCTGAGGGTCAGAGTGCAGGAGAGTAGGGCGATGGGCTGAGGGTCAGAGTGCAGGAGAGTAGGGTGAAGGGCTGAGGGTCAGAGTGCAGGATAGTAGGGCGAAGGGCTGAGGGTCAGAGTGCAGGATAGCAGGGCGAAGGGCTGAGGGTCAGAGTGCAGGATAGTAGTGCGAAGGGCTGAGGGTCAGAGTGCAGGATAGTAGGGCGAAGGGCTGAGGGTCAGAGTGCAGGATAGTAGGGCGAAGGGCTGCGGGTCAGACTGCAGGATATTAGGGCGAAGGGCTGAGGGTCAGAGTACAGGATAGTAGGGCGAAGGGCTGAGGGTCCGAGTGCAGGACAGTAGGGCGAAGGGCTGAGGGTCAGAGTGCAGGATGGGGCGAAGGGCTGAGGGTCAGAGTGCAGGATAGTAGGGCGAAGGGCTGAGGGTCAGAGTGCAGGATAGTGGGGCGATGGGATGAGGGTCAGAATGCAGGATAGTAGGGCGAAGGGCTGAGGGTCAGAGTGCAGGATAGGTTGACGGGCTGAGGGTCAGAGTGCAGGATAGGTTGACGGACTGAGGGTCAAAGTGCAGGATAATAGGGCGAAGGGCTGAGGGTCAGAGTGCAGGATAGGTTGACGGGCTGAGGGTCAGAGTGCAGGATAGTAGGGCGAAGGCTGAGGGTCAAAGTGCAGGATAGTGGGGCGAAGGGCTGAGGGTCAGAGTGCAGGATAGTAGGGCGAAGGGCTGAGGGTCTGGGTGCAGGATAGTAGGGCGAAGGGCTGAGGGTCAGAGTGCAGGATAGTAGGGCGAAGTGCTGAGGGTCAGAGTGCAGGATAGTAGGGCGAAGGGCTGAGGGTCTGAGTGCAGGACAGTAGGGCGAAGGGCTGAGGGTCGGAGTGCAGGACAGTAGGGCGAAGGGCTGAGGGTCGGAGTGCAGGATAGTAGGGAGAAGGGCTGAGGGTCAGAGTGCAGGATAGGAGGGCGAAGGCTGAGGGTCAGAGTGCAGGATAGTAGGGCAAAGGGCTGAGGGTCAGAGTGCAGGATAGTAGGGAAAGGGCTGAGGGTCAGAGTGCAGGATAGGGCTGAGAGTCAGAGTGCAGGATAGTAGGGCGAAGGGCTGAGGGTCAGAGTGGATGGGAGGGCGAAGGCTGAGGGTCAGAGTGCAGGATAGTAGGGCAAAGGGCTGAGGGTCAGAGTGCAGGATAGTAGGGAAAGGGCTGAGGGTCAGAGTGCAGGATAGGGCTGAGGGTCAGAGTGCAGGATAGTAGGGCGAAGGGCTGAGGGTCAGAGTGCAGGATAGTAGGGCGAAGGGCTGAGGGTCCGAGTGCAGGATAATAGGGCAAAGGGCTGAGGGTCAGAGTGCAGGAGAGTAGGGCGATGGGCTGAGAGTCAGAGTGCAGGAGAGTAGGGCGATGGGCTGAGGGTCAGAGTGCAGGAGAGTAGGGCGATGGGCTGAGGGTCAGAGTGCAGGAGAGTAGGGTGAAGGGCTGAGGGTCAGAGTGCAGGATAGTAGGGAAAGGGCTGAGGGTCAGAGTGCAGGATCGGGTGAAGGGCTGAGGGTCAGAGTGCAGGATAGCAGGGCGAAGGGCTGAGGGTCAGAGTGCAGGATAGGGTGAAGGGCTGAGGGTCAGAGTGCAGGATAGTAGGGCGAAGGGCTGAGGGTCCGAGTGCAGGACAGTAGGGCGAAGGGCTGAGGGTCAGAGTGGATAGGAGGGCGAAGGCTGAGGGTCAGAGTGCAGGATAGTAGGGCAAAGGGCTGAGGGTCAGAGTGCAGGATAGTAGGGAAAGGGCTGAGGGTCAGAGTGCAGTATAGGGCTGAGGGTCAGAGTGCAGGATAGGGCTGAGGGTCAGAGTGCGGGATCGGGCGAAGGGCTGAGGGTCAGAGTGCAGGATAGTAGGGCGAAGGGCTGAGGGTCCGAGTGCAGGATAATAGGGCAAAGGGCTGAGGGTCAGAGTGCAGGAGAGTAGGGCGATGGGCTGAGGGTCAGAGTGCAGGAGAGTAGGGCGATGGGCTGAGGGTCAGAGTGCAGGAGAGTAGGGCGATGGGCTGAGGGTCAGAGTGCAGGAGAGTAGGGTGAAGGGCTGAGGGTCAGAGTGCAGGATAGTAGGGCGAAGGGCTGAGGGTCAGAGTGCAGGATAGCAGGGCGAAGGGCTGAGGGTCAGAGTGCAGGATAGTAGTGCGAAGGGCTGAGGGTCAGAGTGCAGGATAGTAGGGCGAAGGGCTGAGGGTCAGAGTGCAGGATAGTAGGGCGAAGGGCTGCGGGTCAGACTGCAGGATATTAGGGCGAAGGGCTGAGGGTCAGAGTACAGGATAGTAGGGCGAAGGGCTGAGGGTCAGAGTGCAGGATAGTAGTGCGAAGGGCTGAGGGTCAGAGTGCAGGATAGTAGGGCGAAGGGCTGAGGGTCAGAGTGCAGGATAGTAGGGCGAAGGGCTGCGGGTCAGACTGCAGGATATTAGGGCGAAGGGCTGAGGGTCAGAGTACAGGATAGTAGGGCGAAGGGCTGAGGGTCCGAGTGCAGGACAGTAGGGCGAAGGGCTGAGGGTCAGAGTGCAGGATGGGGCGAAGGGCTGAGGGTCAGAGTGCAGGATAGTAGGGCGAAGGGCTGAGGGTCAGAGTGCAGGATAGTGGGGCGATGGGATGAGGGTCAGAATGCAGGATAGTAGGGCGAAGGGCTGAGGGTCAGAGTGCAGGATAGGTTGACGGGCTGAGGGTCAGAGTGCAGGATAGGTTGACGGACTGAGGGTCAAAGTGCAGGATAATAGGGCGAAGGGCTGAGGGTCAGAGTGCAGGATAGGTTGACGGGCTGAGGGTCAGAGTGCAGGATAGTAGGGCGAAGGCTGAGGGTCAAAGTGCAGGATAGTGGGGCGAAGGGCTGAGGGTCAGAGTGCAGGATAGTAGGGCGAAGGGCTGAGGGTCTGGGTGCAGGATAGTAGGGCGAAGGGCTGAGGGTCAGAGTGCAGGATAGTAGGGCGAAGTGCTGAGGGTCAGAGTGCAGGATAGTAGGGCGAAGGGCTGAGGGTCTGAGTGCAGGACAGTAGGGCGAAGGGCTGAGGGTCGGAGTGCAGGACAGTAGGGCGAAGGGCTGAGGGTCGGAGTGCAGGATAGTAGGGAGAAGGGCTGAGGGTCAGAGTGCAGGATAGGAGGGCGAAGGCTGAGGGTCAGAGTGCAGGATAGTAGGGCAAAGGGCTGAGGGTCAGAGTGCAGGATAGTAGGGAAAGGGCTGAGGGTCAGAGTGCAGGATAGGGCTGAGAGTCAGAGTGCAGGATAGTAGGGCGAAGGGCTGAGGGTCAGAGTGGATGGGAGGGCGAAGGCTGAGGGTCAGAGTGCAGGATAGTAGGGCAAAGGGCTGAGGGTCAGAGTGCAGGATAGTAGGGAAAGGGCTGAGGGTCAGAGTGCAGGATAGGGCTGAGGGTCAGAGTGCAGGATAGTAGGGCGAAGGGCTGAGGGTCAGAGTGCAGGATAGTAGGGCGAAGGGCTGAGGGTCCGAGTGCAGGATAATAGGGCAAAGGGCTGAGGGTCAGAGTGCAGGAGAGTAGGGCGATGGGCTGAGAGTCAGAGTGCAGGAGAGTAGGGCGATGGGCTGAGGGTCAGAGTGCAGGAGAGTAGGGCGATGGGCTGAGGGTCAGAGTGCAGGAGAGTAGGGTGAAGGGCTGAGGGTCAGAGTGCAGGATAGTAGGGAAAGGGCTGAGGGTCAGAGTGCAGGATCGGGTGAAGGGCTGAGGGTCAGAGTGCAGGATAGCAGGGCGAAGGGCTGAGGGTCAGAGTGCAGGATAGGGTGAAGGGCTGAGGGTCAGAGTGCAGGATAGTAGGGCGAAGGGCTGAGGGTCCGAGTGCAGGACAGTAGGGCGAAGGGCTGAGGGTCAGAGTGGATAGGAGGGCGAAGGCTGAGGGTCAGAGTGCAGGATAGTAGGGCAAAGGGCTGAGGGTCAGAGTGCAGGATAGTAGGGAAAGGGCTGAGGGTCAGAGTGCAGTATAGGGCTGAGGGTCAGAGTGCAGGATAGGGCTGAGGGTCAGAGTGCGGGATCGGGCGAAGGGCTGAGGGTCAGAGTGCAGGATAGTAGGGCGAAGGGCTGAGGGTCCGAGTGCAGGATAATAGGGCAAAGGGCTGAGGGTCAGAGTGCAGGAGAGTAGGGCGATGGGCTGAGGGTCAGAGTGCAGGAGAGTAGGGCGATGGGCTGAGGGTCAGAGTGCAGGAGAGTAGGGCGATGGGCTGAGGGTCAGAGTGCAGGAGAGTAGGGTGAAGGGCTGAGGGTCAGAGTGCAGGATAGTAGGGCGAAGGGCTGAGGGTCAGAGTGCAGGATAGCAGGGCGAAGGGCTGAGGGTCAGAGTGCAGGATAGTAGTGCGAAGGGCTGAGGGTCAGAGTGCAGGATAGTAGGGCGAAGGGCTGAGGGTCAGAGTGCAGGATAGTAGGGCGAAGGGCTGCGGGTCAGACTGCAGGATATTAGGGCGAAGGGCTGAGGGTCAGAGTACAGGATAGTAGGGCGAAGGGCTGAGGGTCCGAGTGCAGGACAGTAGGGCGAAGGGCTGAGGGTCAGAGTGCAGGATGGGGCGAAGGGCTGAGGGTCAGAGTGCAGGATAGTAGGGCGAAGGGCTGAGGGTCAGAGTGCAGGATAGTGGGGCGATGGGATGAGGGTCAGAATGCAGGATAGTAGGGCGAAGGGCTGAGGGTCAGAGTGCAGGTAGGTTGACGGGCTGAGGGTCAGAGTGCAGGATAGGTTGACGGACTGAGGGTCAAAGTGCAGGATAATAGGGCGAAGGGCTGAGGGTCAGAGTGCAGGATAGGTTGACGGGCTGAGGGTCAGAGTGCAGGATAGTAGGGCGAAGGCTGAGGGTCAAAGTGCAGGATAGTGGGGCGAAGGGCTGAGGGTCAGAGTGCAGGATAGTAGGGCGAAGGGCTGAGGGTCTGGGTGCAGGATTGTAGGGCGAAGGGCTGAGGGTCAGAGTGCAGGATAGTAGGGCGAAGTGCTGAGGGTCTGAGTGCAGGACAGTAGGGCGAAGGGCTGAGGGTCTGAGTGCAGGACAGTAGGGCGAAGGGCTGAGGGTCGGAGTGCAGGACAGTAGGGCGAAGGGCTGAGGGTCGGAGTGCAGGATAGTAGGGAGAAGGGCTGAGGGTCAGAGTGCAGGATAGGAGGGCGAAGGCTGAGGGTCAGAGTGCAGGATAGTAGGGCAAAGGGCTGAGGGTCAGAGTGCAGGATAGTAGGGAAAGGGCTGAGGGTCAGAGTGCAGGATAGGGCTGAGAGTCAGAGTGCAGGATAGTAGGGCGAAGGGCTGAGGGTCAGAGTGGATGGGAGGGCGAAGGCTGAGGGTCAGAGTGCAGGATAGTAGGGCAAAGGGCTGAGGGTCAGAGTGCAGGATAGTAGGGAAAGGGCTGAGGGTCAGAGTGCAGGATAGGGCTGAGGGTCAGAGTGCAGGATAGTAGGGCGAAGGGCTGAGGGTCAGAGTGCAGGATAGTAGGGCGAAGGGCTGAGGGTCCGAGTGCAGGATAATAGGGCAAAGGGCTGAGGGTCAGAGTGCAGGAGAGTAGGGCGATGGGCTGATGGTCAGAGTGCAGGAGAGTAGGGTGAAGGGCTGAGGGTCAGAGTGCAGGATAGTAGGGAAAGGGCTGAGGGTCAGAGTGCAGGATCGGGTGAAGGGCTGAGGGTCAGAGTGCAGGATAGGGTGAAGGGCTGAGGGTCAGAGTGCAGGATAGTAGGGCGAAGGGCTGAGGGTCCGAGTGCAGGACAGTAGGGCGAAGGGCTGAGGGTCAGAGTGCAGGATAGTAGGGCGAAGGGCTGAGGGTCAGAGTGCAGGATAGTAGGGCGAAGGGCTGAGGGTCAGAGTGCAGGAAAGTAGCGCGAAGGGCTGAGGGTCAGAGTGCAGGATAGGTTGACGGGCTGAGGGTCAGAGTGCAGGATAGTAGGGCGAAGGCTGAGGGTCAAAGTGCAGGATAGTGGGGCGAAGGGCTGAGGGTCAGAGTGCAGGATAGTAGGGCGAAGGGCTGAGGGTCTGGGTGCAGGATAGTAGGGCGAAGGGCTGAGGGTCAGAGTGCAGGATAGTAGGGCGAAGTGCTGAGGGTCAGAGTGCAGGATAGTAGGGCGAAGGGCTGAGGGTCTGAGTGCAGGACAGTAGGGCGAAGGGCTGAGGGTCGGAGTGCAGGACAGTAGGGCGAAGGGCTGAGGGTCGGAGTGCAGGATAGTAGGGAGAAGGGCTGAGGGTCAGAGTGCAGGATAGGAGGGCAAAGGGCTGAGGGTCAGAGTGCAGGATAGTAGGGAAAGGGCTGAGGGTCAGAGTGCAGGATAGGGCTGAGAGTCAGAGTGCAGGATAGTAGGGCGAAGGGCTGAGGGTCAGAGTGGATGGGAGGGCGAAGGCTGAGGGCCAGAGTGCAGGATAGTAGGGCAAAGGGCTGAGGGTCAGAGTGCAGGATAGTAGGGAAAGGGCTGAGGGTCAGAGTGCAGGATAGGGCTGAGGGTCAGAGTGCAGGATAGTAGGGCGAAGGGCTGAGGGTCAGAGTGCAGGATAGTAGGGCGAAGGGCTGAGGGTCCGAGTGCAGGATAATAGGGCAAAGGGCTGAGGGTCAGAGTGCAGGAGAGTAGGGCGATGGGCTGAGGGTCAGAGTGCAGGAGAGTAGGGTGAAGGGCTGAGGGTCAGAGTGCAGGATAGTAGGGAAAGGGCTGAGGGTCAGAGTGCAGGATCGGGTGAAGGGCTGAGGGTCAGAGTGCAGGATAGCAGGGCGAAGGGCTGAGGGTCAGAGTGCAGGATAGGGTGAAGGGCTGAGGGTCAGAGTGCAGGATAGTAGGGCGAAGGGCTGAGGGTCCGAGTGCAGGACAGTAGGGCGAAGGGCTGAGGGTCAGAGTGCAGGATAGTAGGGCGAAGGGCTGAGGGTCAGAGTGCAGGATAGTAGGGCGAAGGGCTGAGGGTCAGAGTGCAGGAAAGTAGAGCAAAGGGCTGAGGGTCAGAGTGCAGGAGAGTAGGGCGATGGGCTGAGGGTCAGAGTGCAGGAGAGTAGGGCGATGGGCTGAGGGTTAGAGTGCAGGATAGGGTGACGGGCTGAGGGTCAGAGTGCAGGATAGTAGGGCAAATGGCTGAGGGTCAGAGTGCTGGATAGTAGGGCGAAGGGCTGAGGGTCCGAGTGCAGGATAATAGGGCAAAGGGCTGAGGGTCAGAGTGCAGGAGAGTAGGGCGATGGGCTGAGGGTCAGAGTGCAGGAGAGTAGGGTGAAGGACTGAGGGTCAGAGTGCAGGATAGTAGGGCGAAGGGCTGAGGGTCCGAGTGCAGGATAATAGGGCAAAGGGCTGAGGGTCAGAGTGCAGGAGAGTAGGGCGATGGGCTGAGGGTCAGAGTGCAGGAGAGTAGGGTGAAGTGCTGAGGGTCAGAGTGCAGGATAGTAGGGCGAAGGGCTGAGGGTCAGAGTGCAGGATAGTAGGGCGAAGGCTGAGGGTCAGAGTGCAGGATAGTAGGGCGAAGGGCTGAGGGTCAGAGTGCTGGATAGTAGGGCGAAGTGCTGAGGGTCAGAGTGCAGGATGGGGCGAAGGGCTGAGCGTCAGAGTGCAGGATAGTAGGGCGAAGGGCTGAGGGTCAGAGTGCAGGATAGTTTGACGGGCTGAGGGTCAGAGTGCAGGATAGTAGGGCGAAGGGCTGAGGGTCAGAGTGCAGGATAGTAGGGCGAAGGGCTGAGGGTCAGAGTGCAGGATAGGTTGACGGGCTGAGGGTCAGAGTGCAGGATAGTAGGGCGAAGGCTGAGGGTCAAAGTGCAGGATAGTGGGGCGAAGGGCTGAGGGTCAGAGTGCAGGATAGTCGGGCGAAGGGCTGAGGGTCTGGGTGCAGGATAGTAGGGCGAAGGGCTGAGGGTCAGAGTGCAGGATAGTAGGGCGAAGGGCTGAGGGTCGGAGTGCAGGACAGTAGGGCGAAGGGCTGAGGGTCGGAGTGCAGGATAGTAGGGAGAAGGGCTGAGGGTCAGAGGGCAGGATAGGAGGGCGAAGGCTGAGGGTCAGAGTGCAGGATAGTAGGGCAAAGGGCTGAGGGTCAGAGTGCAGGATAGTAGGGAAAGGGCTGAGGGTCAGAGTGCAGGATAGGGCTGAGAGTCAGAGTGCAGGATAGTAGGGCGAAGGGCTGAGGGTCAGAGTGGATAGGAGGGCGAAGGCTGAGGGTCAGAGTGCAGGATAGTAGGGCAAAGGGCTGAGGGTCAGAGTGCAGGATAGTAGGGAAAGGGCTGAGGGTCAGAGTGCAGGATAGGGCTGAGGGTCAGAGTGCGGGATCGGGCGAAGGGCTGAGGGTCAGAGTGCAGGATAGTAGGGCGAAGGGCTGAGGGTCCGAGTGCAGGATAATAGGGCAAAGGGCTGAGGGTCAGAGTGCAGGAGAGTAGGGCGATGGGCTGAGGGTCAGAGTGCAGGAGAGTAGGGCGATGGGCTGAGGGTCAGAGTGCAGGAGAGTAGGGCGATGGGCTGAGGGTCAGAGTGCAGGAGAGTAGGGTGAAGGGCTGAGGGTCAGAGTGCAGGATAGTAGGGCGAAGGGCTGAGGGTCAGAGTGCAGGATAGCAGGGCGAAGGGCTGAGGGTCAGAGTGCAGGATAGTAGGGCGAAGGGCTGAGGGTCAGAGTGCAGGTTAGTAGGGCGAAGGGCTGAGGGTCAGAGTGCAGGATAGTAGGGCAAAGGGCTGCGGGTCAGACTGCAGGATATTAGGGCGAAGGGCTGAGGGTCAGAGTACAGGATAGTAGGGCGAAGGGCTGAGGGTCCGAGTGCAGGACAGTAGGGCGAAGGGCTGAGGGTCAGAGTGCAGGATGGGGCGAAGTGCTGAGGGTCAGAGTGCAGGATAGTAGGGCGAAGGGCTGAGGGTCAGAGTGCAGGATAGTGGGGCGATGGGATGAGGGTCAGAATGCAGGATAGTAGGGCGAAGGGCTGAGGGTCAGAGTGCAGGATAGGTTGACGGACTGAGGGTCAAAGTGCAGGATAATAGGGCGAAGGGCTGAGGGTCAGAGTGCAGGATAGGGTGACGGGCTGAGGGTCAGAGTGCAGGATAGTAGGGCGAAGGCTGAGGGTCAAAGTGCAGGATAGTGGGGCGAAGGGCTGAGGGTCAGAGTGCAGGATAGTAGGGCGAAGGGCTGAGGGTCTGGGTGCAGGATAGTAGGGCGAAGGGCTGAGGGTCAGAGTGCAGGATAGTAGGGCGAAGTGCTGAGGGTCAGAGTGCAGGATAGTAGGGCGAAGGGCTGAGGGTCAGAGTGCAGGATAGTAGGGCGAAGGGCTGAGGGTCTGAGTGCAGGACAGTAGGGCGAAGGGCTGAGGGTCGGTGCAGGACAGTAGGGCGAAGGGCTGAGGGTCGGAGTGCAGGATAGTAGGGAGAAGGGCTGAGGGTCAGAGTGCAGGATAGGAGGGCGAAGGCTGAGGGTCAGAGTGCAGGATAGTAGGGAAAGGGCTGAGGGTCAGAGTGCAGGATAGGGCTGAGAGTCAGAGTGCAGGATAGTAGGGCGAAGGGCTGAGGGTCAGAGTGCAGGATAGTAGGGCGAAGGGCTGAGGGTCAGAGTGCAGGATAGTAGGGCGAAGGGCTGAGGGTCAGAGTGCAGGATAGTAGGGCAAATGGCTGAGGGTCAGAGTGCAGGATAGGGTGACAGGCTGAGGGTCAGAGTGCAGGATAGTTGGGAAAGGGCTGAGGGTCAGAGTGCAGGATAGTAGGGCAAAGGGCTGAGGGTCAGAGTGCAGGATAGTAGGGAAAGGGCTGAGGGTCAGAGTGCAGTATAGGGCTGAGGGTCAGAGTGCGGGATCGGGCGAAGGGCTGAGGGTCAGAGTGCAGGATAGTAGGGCGAAGGGCTGAGGGTCAGAGTGCAGGATAGGGTGAAGGGCTGAGGGTCAGAGTGATGGATATTAGGGCGAAGGGCTGAGGGTCCGAGTGCAGGTCAGTCGGGCGCAGGGCTGAGGGTCAGAGTGCAGGATAGTCGGGCGAAGGGCTCAGGGTCAGAGTGCAGGATAGTCGGGCGAAGGGCTGAGGGTCAGAGTGCAGGATAGTAGGGCGAAGGGCTGAGGGTCAGAGTGCAGGAGAGGAGGGCGATGGGCTGAGGGTCAGAGTGCAGGATAGTAGGGCAAATGGCTGAGGGTCAGAGTGCAGGATAGTAGGGCGAAGGGCTGAGGGTCAGTGCTGGATAGTAGGGCGAAGGGCTGAGGGTCAGAGTGCAGGAGATGGTGAAGGGCTGAGGGTCAGAGTGCAGGATATTAGGGCGAAGGCTGAGGGTCAGAGTGCAGTATAGTAGGGCGAAGGGCTGAGGGTCCGAGTGCAGGATAATAGGGCAAAGGGCTGAGGGTCAGAGTGCAGGAGAGTAGGGCGATGGGCTGAGGGTCAGAGTGCAGGAGAGTAGGGCGATGGGCTGAGGGTCAGAGTGCAGGAGAGTAGGGCGATGGGCTAAGGGTCAGAGTGCAGGAGAGTAGGGTGAAGGACTGAGGATCAGAGTGCAGGATAGTCGGGCGAAGGGCTGAGGGTCAGAGTGCAGGATAGCAGGGCGAAGGGCTGAGGGTCAGAGTGCAGGAGAGTAGGGCGATGGGCTGAGGGTCAGAGTGCAGGAGAGTAGGGCGATGGGCTGAGGGTTAGAGTGCAGGAGAGTAGGGCGATGGGCTGAGGGTCAGAGTGCAGGAGAGTAGGGTGAAGGGCTGAGGGTCAGAGTGCAGGATAGTAGGGCGAAGGGCTGAGGGTCAGAGTGCAGGATAGCAGGGCGAAGGGCTGAGGGTCAGAGTGCAGGATAGTAGGGCGAAGGGCTGAGGGTCAGAGTGCAGGTTAGTAGGGCGAAGGGCTGAGGGTCAGAGTGCAGGATAGTAGGGCAAAGGGCTGCGGGTCAGAGTACAGGATAGTAGGGCGAAGGGCTGAGGGTCCGAGTGCAGGACAGTAGGGCGAAGGGCTGAGGGTCAGAGTGCAGGATGGGGCGAAGGGCTGAGGGTCAGAGTGCAGGATAGTAGGGCGAAGGGCTGAGGGTCAGAGTGCAGGATAGTGGGGCGATGGGATGAGGGTCAGAATGCAGGATAGTAGGGCGAAGGGCTGAGGGTCAGAGTGCAGGATAGTAGGGCAAAGGGCTGAGGGTCTGGGTGCAGGATAGTAGGGCGAAGGGCTGAGGGTCAGAGTGCAGGATAGTAGGGCGAAGGGCTGAGGGTCAGAGTGCAGGATAGGTTGACGGACTGAGGGTCAAAGTGCAGGATAATAGGGCGAAGGGCTGAGGGTCAGAGTGCAGGATAGGTTGACGGGCTGAGGGTCAGAGTGCAGGATAGTAGGGCGAAGGCTGAGGGTCAGAGTGCAGGATAGTGGGGCGAAGGGGTGAGGGTCAGAGTGCAGGATAGTAGGGCGAAGGGCTGAGGGTCTGGGTGCAGGATAGTAGGGCGAAGGGCTGAGGGTCAGAGTGCAGGATAGTAGGTCGAAGTGCTGAGGGTCAGAGTGCAGGATAGTAGGGCGAAGGGCTGAGGGTCAGAGTGCAGGATAGTAGGGCGAAGGGCTGAGGGTCTGAGTGCAGGACAGTAGGGCGAAGGGCTGAGGGTCGGTGCAGGACAGTAGGGCGAAGGGCTGAGGGTCGGAGTGCAGGATAGTAGGGAGAAGGGCTGAGGGTCAGAGTGCAGGATAGGAGGGCGAAGGCTGAGGGTCAGAGTGCAGGATAGTAGGGCAAAGGGCTGAGGGTCAGAGTGCAGGATAGTAGGGAAAGGGCTGAGGGTCAGAGTGCAGGATAGGGCTGAGAGTCAGAGTGCAGGATAGTAGGGCGAAGGGCTGAGGGTCAGAGTGCAGGATAGTAGGGCGAAGGGCTGAGGGTCAGAGTGCAGGATAGTAGGGCAAAGGGCTGCGGGTCAGACTGCAGGATATTAGGGCGAAGGGCTGAGGGTCAGAGTACAGGATAGTAGGGCGAAGGGCTGAGGGTCAGAGTGCAGGATAGTAGGGCGAAGGGCTGAGGGTCAGAGTGCAGGATAGTAGGGCAAATGGCTGAGGGTCAGAGTACAGGATAGGGTGACAGGCTGAGGGTCAGAGTGCAGGATAGTTGGGAAAGGGCTGAGGGTCAGAGTGCAGGATAGTAGGGCAAAGGGCTGAGGGTCAGAGTGCAGGATAGTAGGGAAAGGGCTGAGGGTCAGAGTGCAGGATAGGGCGAAGGGCTGAGGGTCAGATTGCAGGATAGTAGGGCGAAGGGCTGAGGGTCAGAGTGCAGGATAGGGCGAAGGGCTGAGGGTCAGAGTGATGGATATTAGGGCGAAGGGCTGAGGGTCCGAGTGCACGTCAGTCGGGCGAAGGGCTGAGGGTCAGAGTGCAGGATAGTCGGGCGAAGGGCTCAGGGTCAGAGTGCAGGATAGTCGGGCGAAGGGCTGAGGGTCAGAGTGCAGGATAGTAGGGCGAAGGGCTGAGGGTCAGAGTGCAGGAGAGGAGGGCGATGGGCTGAGGGTCAGAGTGCAGGATAGTAGGGCAAATGGCTGAGGGTCAGAGTGCAGGATAGTAGGGCGAAGGGCTGAGGGTCAGTGCTGGATAGTAGGGCGAAGGGCTGAGGGTCAGAGTGCAGGAGATGGTGAAGGGCTGAGGGTCAGAGTGCAGGATATTAGGGCGAAGGCTGAGGGTCAGAGTGCAGTATAGTAGGGCGAAGGGCTGAGGGTCTGAGTGCAGGATAATAGGGCAAAGGGCTGAGGGTCAGAGTGCAGGAGAGTAGGGCGATGGGCTGAGGGTCAGAGTGCAGGAGAGTAGGGCGATGGGCTGAGGGTCAGAGTGCAGGAGAGTAGGGCGATGGGCTAAGGGTCAGAGTGCAGGAGAGTTGGGTGAAGGACTGAGGATCAGAGTGCAGGATAGTCGGGCGAAGGGCTGAGGGTCAGAGTGCAGGATAGCAGGGCGAAGGGCTGAGGGTCAGAGTGCAGGATAGTAGGGCGAAGGGCTGAGGGTCAGAGTGCAGGATAGTAGGGCGAAGGGCTGAGGGTCAGAGTGCAGGATAGTAGGGCAAAGGGCTGCGGGTCAGACTGCAGGATATTAGGGCGAAGGGCTGAGGGTCAGAGTGCAGGATAGGGTGAAGGGCTGAGGGTCAGAGTGCAGGATAGTAGGGCGAAGGGCTGATGGTCCGAGTGCAGGACAGTAGGGCGAAGGGCTGAGGGTCAGAGTGCAGGATAGTTGGGCAAATGGCTGAGGGTCAGAGTGCAGGATAGTAGGGCGAAGGGCTGAGGGTCAGAGTGCAGGACAGTTGGGCGAAGGGCTGAGGGTCAGAGTGCAGGTTAGTAGGGCGAAGGGCTGAGGGTCAGAGTACAGGATAGTAGGGCGAAGGGCTGAGGGTCAGAGTGCAGGATAGTAGGGCGAACGGCTGAGGGTCAGAGTGCAGGATGGTCGGGCGAACGGCTGAGGGTCAGAGTGCAGGATAGTAGGGCGAACGGCTGAGGGTCAGAGTGCGGGATAACAGGGTGATGGACTGAGGGTGATAGTGTGGTTGGCAATATTGGGAAAATGTGGTACTAACTTGAGTCTTTCTCCTCTGTAGTTTGACACGGCTTGGAATGGTGCTGCTGGTACTGCAGTGTGTGGCGGAGTTGGTGTTTCACATGTCACGCTTACTTTACTTCATTGATGAGAACAACCAGAAGTTGTGAGTCTGAGGTCATTGTGCTGCATTAGAGCCGGGGATTGTTGGTCAGGTAATGGGTGCTGGGAACTGAATCGCTGGTCCCTGGGCTAGTGTGAGGGAGTTATGGAGCTGATTCACAGTGCTGGTAGTGGGGCAGGGTGATCGCAGTGGTCTTATTTTAAATCGGAGATTTGTGTTTTCCAAAAGTATTTAAGGATGTGGGGCAATGGATCAGCCGTGATAAATCGGCCAGTGGTGGAACAGTTCAAGGGCTGAATGGCCTTATCCTGTTCCCATGTTCCTGTTGTGCCTCTCAAATCCCAGAGTGCTTTGCTTACAATGAATTCGAAATGCCAGTCCTGTCGATGCAGCTGTTACTCTCTTCATGTCTCTCTCTCGGCCAGAAGGTTGTTCGAGCCGTACTCCAGGACCTTAGCACAAAATCTACACTATTGGCCCTATGACACCGGGACACTGGTCTAAAACTACAACACTCCCTCAGTACTGACCCTCCGACAGTGCAGCACTCCCTCAGTACTGACCCTCTGACAGTGCAACACTCCCTCAGTACTGACCCTCCGACAGTGCAGCACTCCCTCAGTACTGACCCTCCGACAGTGCAGCACTCCCTCAGTACTGACCCTCTGACAGTGCAACACTCCCTCAGTACTGACCCTCCGACAGTGCAGCACTCCCTCAGTACTGACCCTCTGACAGTGCAGCACTCCCTCAGTACTGACCCTCTGACAGTGCAACACTCCCTCAGTACTGACCCTCCGACAGTGCAGCACTCCCTCAGTACTGACCCTCCGACAGTGCAACACTCCCTCAGTACTGAACCTCCAAAAGTGCAACACACCCTCAGTACTGAACCTCCAAAAGTACAGCGCTCCCTCGGTACTGACCATCTGACAGTGCGGCACACCCTCAGTACTGCATTGGGTGTGTCAGCCAGCATTAAGTCTTTGGAGTGGAACTTGAGCTTACTACTTTCTGACTCTAAGACGAATGGTACCCACTGAGAGAAGGAGTAGGTGTGAATGGGCAGGGTTGTGACGCTAGAACCATCTCTGTTCACTGCTTCCTTTTCTTTTCAACAGTTTTAACGCCTGGGCAGTTGTCTTTGTCGTGACCCGTCTAATGACCCTGACTCTCACTGTGCTAGTCGTGGGTTTCGGGCTGTCCCGTGTTGAGCATCAGACCTTCGACATAGAGAAGGGAATCTTCAATACCTTCCCCATTCGGTGAGTTCCGTCCCTGCGTCTCTCTCCGTGTCTCTCCCTCTGCAGTTTAACTAACTAGTTTAACTAACTTGCTGGAGTTTTTTGAGGAGGTAACAGAGAGGGTTGATGAGGACAATGCAGTTGATGTGTACATGGACTTTCAAAAGGCATTTGATACAGTGTCACACAACAGACTTGTGAGCAAACTTGTAGCTCATGGAATGAAAGTGACGGTAGCAACATGGATATGAAATTGGCTGAGTGACAGGAAACAAAGAATAGTGGTTAATGGATGTTTTTCAGGCTGGAGGAAGGTTTGTAGTGGAGTTCCCCAGGGATCAGTGTTGGGACCCTTGCTTTTCCTGATAGATATCAATGACCTAGACCTTGGTGTACAGGGCACAATTTCAAAATTTACAGATGATATGAAATTTGGAAGCATTGTGAACTGTGAGGAGGATAGTGTAGAACTCCAAAAGGACATAGACAAGTTGGTGGAATGGGCAGACAGGTGGCAGATGACGTTTAATGCAGAGAAATGTGAAGTGATTCATTTTGGTAGGAAGAACATGGAGAGACAATATAAAATAAAGGATACAATTCTAAAGTGGGTGCAGGAGCAGAGGGAACTGGGTGTATATGTGTATAAGTCATTGAAGGTGGCAGGACAGGTTGACAGAGCGGTTAATAAAGCATACAGTATCCTGGGCTTTATTAATAGGGGAATAGAGTACAAGAGCAAGGAAGTTATGTTGAACTTGTATAAGGCCTCAGCTGGAATATTGTGTCCAGTTCTGGGCGCCGCACTTGAGGAAAGATGTGAGGGCATTGGAGAGAGTACAGAAAAGATTCACGAGAATGGTTCCAGTGATGAGGAACTCCACTTATGAAGATAGATTGGAGAAATTAGGACTGTTTTCTTTGGAGGAGAAGGCTGAGAGGAGATTTAAGTGATATGGACACAATGGGCCGAATGGCCGCCTTCTGTACTGTAACAATTCTATGATTCTGTGAAGGGACAACTTCATGTGTGGCACTTGCAGCAGACTTCACCTTTCTAGAATCAGCTTGTTCAGCCATCAGAGGAAGTGCAGCAGATGATCTCATCTGATCTCAACAAAGTTTTGAGGCTGCATTCCCATCATTTCTCACAGATGGAAGGTGCCAAACATGTCCAGTTAAGTTTCTGGTCAATGGTAACCCCAGGTAGAGGCCTGCTACCCGACGACACGTGTTGGGTTCAGGTTGGGTCGGGCCGGGCCCATCTTCAGGGTCCGGCTTTTCGGCTCGGCTCGGGTCGGGTCGGGCCGAGTCCAGGTCGAGTCGGGTCGGGTCAGGCCGGAGACACACGGTAAGTGCTCTGCTGGTAAGTATTGAAATTAAAAAACTTACCTGAGCTGGGAGTCCGGGACGAAACTGAAGATGCGCAGTGAGTGAGTGACGTCACTGTGACATCATCACACATGCGCTGAAGCTTCGTGGAGATTCCGAGTCCGAAGGTAAGTAAGGGGATGGTTGGGTCAAGTCGGGGTAGGTTCGGGTCGGGTCAGGGAAAAATCGGAGGGATTCGGGCTCGGGTCTGCGGTGGTTCGGTTGGGTTTGGGTTGGGTTTTTTTCCCTGACCTGAGCAGGCCTCTACCCCCAGGATGTTGATAGTGGGGCATTCAGTGATTGTAATTCCGTTGAATGTCAAGGAGAGATGGTTCGATTCTCTCTTGTTGGAGATGGTCATTGCCTGGCACTTGTGTGGCGTGAATGTTACATGACACTTATCAGCCCAAGCCTGGATATTGTCCAGGTCTTGCTGCATTTCTACACGAACTGCTTCAGTATCTGCGGAGTCACGAATGGTGCTGAACGTTGTGCAATCATCAGCGAACATCCCCACTTCTGACCTTATGAAGGAGGGAAGGCCATTGATGAAGCAGCTGAAGATGGCTGGGCCTAGGCTGCCATACTCGGCCAAATGTTGTCTTGATGTTAAGGGTCATCACTCTCACCTCACCTCTGGAATTCAGCTCTTTGGTCCATGTTGGACCAAGGCTGTAATTAGGTCTGAAACTGGATGGTCCTGGCGGAACTCAAGCTAAGCATCGGTGAGCAGGTTATTGCTGTTTAAGTGCTGCTTGAAAGCTTCCATCACTTTGCTGATTGCAAGTAGACTGATGGGCTGCTAATTGGATTTGTCCTTCCTGTGGACAGGACATACCCGGGCAATTTTATACTTTGCCGGCTTTCTCTATCTTTCTCTCAATCGCTTGTTGCCTGTCGCTTCCTCCCTCCATCTCCCCTGTTATAGGTGATATTGTGTTCAGTGACTCCTCCCTGAGCAGTGTGGCCTCTTGCTGTGCTTACTAGTCTCTCCCCTGCCCTAGGCTCTGTATCCTAACAACCATGTGCATCACTCAGGCCTGGATGATGTGGCGATTCATTAACTTCCAGCTGCGACGGTGGAGAGAATTCCGAGCAGAGCAGGCATCTCGCAGGAAGGTCACAGGAGTGATGGCAATGAAGGGGCGGGTTGTACGCAGGGAGCCAGGTCAGTGCTGGGAGGGCGGGGATTCTGATGGGGTTTGAGGGTCAGTGTTTAGGGTCAGGGGTCAGATGGGATTAGGGAGCTGTGTTTTGAAGTCAGTACAGTTGTATCGAGAGTCGGATGGAATTCGAAGGTCATCAAAGGGGTGGGGTCAGTGTGTGAGGGTCAGGGATTGGGTGAGGATGGGAGTCAGATGGGGTTCGGGGGTCAGTGTGTGAGGGTCAGGGATTGGGTGAGGATGGGGTCAGATGGGGTTCGGGGGTCAGTGTGGGATGGTCAGGGATTGGGTGAGGATGGGGGTCAGATGGGGTTCGGGGATCAGTGTGTGAGGGTCAGGGATTGGGTGAGGATGGGGTTCGGGGGTCAGTGTGGGAGGGTCAGGGATTGGATGAGGATGGGGGTCAGATGGGGTTCGGGGGTCAGTGTGTGAGGGTCAGGGATTGGGTAAGGATGGGGGTCAGATGGGGTTCGGGGGTCAGTGTGTGAGGGTCAAGGATTGGGTGAGGATGGGGGTCAGATGGGGTTCGGGATCATGGGCTCTCAGTAACGCTGCTTCTCTCTCTCTCAGGTCACCATGAGAACGGTTTGATCAAATCAGAAAATGGAGCGTCACCAAGAGCTCGGAAAAGCAGATCTCCCTAAGCTGGGCTGAGCAGGGCTAGACACTGACCATTACCTCTGGCCTGGCAATAAGCCCAGAATCCCCAGCTGGTTTAGTTTTTCTTCCATGCTCCACTCAATTTGGTTTCCCCCAACCCTCAGGCATTCCATCTTAAGGTGTGTGTCAGCAGGATATTCAACCATGGGGGCATCACATTTTGTCCAAGCCCCCTCCCTCACCTGACACGCACTTCACAGGAACATGATCCCAGGCTGAGTTACCTCTCCCTCCAATCACTGCCATCTGAACTGTTATACCTCCTTACCCCACACTGGGTGAGATCAGCTCACTAAGCACAGGTCAGGGATGGAGCTTTCCCCTTCCTGCTGTCTGTGTGGGGCTCAGTACCATGCTCTGTAGCTGACAAGTTTAGCTCATGGCTCCCTGGGGCTAGTATTGACAAGTGGCATATTTGGACACATCAGTCTGTGCCCCAGCCGTGCACTCACTACCTGCCCAGTGAGTGTCACTGTGTCACAGTAACTTGTCCCTTGGGGCTCCTTCAGCCCCTCCAAAGGATGTTCCAGTGCTGGGCAAGGCCGCCTGAAAGCCAGTGTTTACCTGCTCTGCTCCATAGCTCCCCACAAACAAAGGTGACCACAGCAGGGGTCAGCACCATGACCCTAACTGACCCTCGTCTAGGGGCTGCAGTTATATAAACCGTGTGTGCAACTGTAAATAAAAGTGCAAATTAAACAGTGTGAGTGTTGGTGATCTTTGTATCTCTGAACATTCAGACTTGTCATAGAGTCATACAGCACAGAAGCAGGCCCTTCGGCCCATCGTGTCTGTGCCAGCCATCAAGCACCTAACTGTTCTAGTTCCATTTTCACAGAATCATAGAATAATACAGTGCAGAAGAGGCCCTTCGGCCCATCGAGTCTGCACCGATGCATTAAAGACTCCTGATCTGTCTACCTAATCCCATTTTCCAGCACTTGGCCCGTAGCCTTGTATGCTATGGCGTTTCAAGTGCTCATCTAAATACTTCCTGACGCACTCTGGAGATGTGGGTTCAATTTGGGGAGGGGTTCAATGTTGCAACTCCTTGTAGCATCGACTGGGACTCCCGCATTCGGCAGGTCAGTGGTCTGACAGTTTCAGAAGGAGGATGAGGGCACTGAAACTCAGAGGGGTTGAAACACGACGTTACTGAGAGAGGTAGAATCAGCAATCGCTGTCCAACAATACAGGAATTGTTTGAAACATTACTTTATTGAGGCTGCATTTTGCACCCCATTACAGAGATTACTGTGCTTCTGTTTGATATTAACAGTTAAAGTTCTTGCACAGACGTTGGTCTTAGGGTCCTGCTGGAATGCACTGCGGGACACACATATCTCTCTGCAGCCGCGGTGCACAGGGGTCTCCCTGGGACTGCAGTGCCTGGATGTCTCCCTGGGACTGCGGTGCACAGGGATCTCTCTGGAGTTGTGGTGCACAGGGGTCTCCCTGGGACTGCAGTGCCTGGATGTCTCCCTGGGACTGCGGTGCACAGGGATCTCTCTGGAGTTGTGGTGCACAGGGGTCTCCCTGGGACTGCGCTTCTGGTCTGCATTCGAGGAGCTGTCTACATTCCAATGGCACCATCAAACTGTCCTCACCACCAATCATCGCGTGAGCAAGTTCTGGGTCACTGAACGACACAGAGCTGGAGAAACAAGAACAAAGTTAGCAGTTAGAGGGGGTTTAATTACTGATGGTGAGGCGCTTGTGGTGGGGGGGGGAGGTAGTTTGGGGGTTTAATTACTGGCGGTGAAGGGATAACCAGTGGTGATGGGGGGATGGGTGGCAGTAAGAGGGTTAGCCTATTATGCAAAGGATTATTGCTGGAGTCTAACCAGTTAATGCATTGCAGCCAACCAGCAAAGAGCTTCATCCTGCATCCCACTCAGCCCATTCGACTGGGTGGAGCTGAGTTTTTTTTTATTCATTCATGGGATGTGGGCGTCGCTGGCTAGGCCAGCATTTATTGTCCATCCCTAATTGCCCTTGAGACGGTGGTGGTGAGCTGCCTTCTTGAACCGCTGCAGTCCATGTGGGGTAGGTACACCAAGAGTGCTGTTCGGAAGGGAGTTCCAGGATTTTGACCCAGTGACAGTGAAGGAACGGCGATATAGTTCCAAGTCAGGATGGTGTGTGACTTGGAGGGGAACTTGCAGGTGGTGGTGTTCCCATGCATTTGCTGCCCTTGTCCTTCTAGTTGGTAGAGGTCGCGGGTTTGGAAGGTGCTGTCTAAGAAGCCTTGGTGTGTTGCTGCAGTGCATCTTGTAGATGGTACACACTGCTGCCACTGTGCGTCGGTAGTGGAGGGAGTGAATGTTTGTGGATGGGATGCCAATTAAGTGGGCTGCTTTGTCCTGGATGGTGTCGAGCTTCTTGAGTGTTGTTGGAGCTGCACCCATCCAGGCAAGTGGAGAGTATTCCATCACACTCCTGACTTGTGCCTTGTAGATGGTGGACAGGCTTTGGGGAGTTAGGAGGTGAGTTACTCGCCGCAGGATTCCTAGCCTCTGACCTGCTCTTGTAGCCACAGTATTTATATGGCTACTCCAGTTCAATTTCTGGTCAATGTTTGCCCCTAGGATGTTGATCGTGGGGGATTTAGCGATGGTAATGCCATTGAATGTAATGGGGAGATGGTTAGATTGTCTCTTGTTGGAGATGGTCATTGCCTGGCACTTGTGTGGTGCAAATGTTACTTGCCACTTATCAGCCCAAGCCTGGATGTTGTCCAGGTCTTGCTGCATTTCTACACGAACTGCTTCAGTATATGAGGAGTCACGAATGGTGCTGAACATTGTGCAATCATCAGGGAACATCCCCACTTCTGACCTTATTTTATTTTTATTTATTTAGAGATACAGCACTGAAACAAGCCTTTCGGCCTACCGAGTCTGTGTCGACCAAGAACCACCCACTTATACTAACCCTACAGTAATCCCATATTCTCTACCACCTACCTACACTAGGGGCAATTTACAATGGCCAATTTACCTATCACCTGCAAGTCTTTAGCGGTGGGAGGAAACCGGAGCACCCGGAGGAAACCCACGCGGTCACAGAGAGAGCTTGTAAACTCCGCACAGGCAGTACCCAGAATTGAACCCGGGTCCCTGGAGCTGTGGGGCTGCGGTGCTAATCACTGCGCCACTGTGCTGCCCCTATGATTGAAGGAAGGTCATTGATGAAGCAGCTGAAGATGGTTGGGCCGAGGACACTACCCTGAGGAACTCCTGCAGTGATGTCCTGGAGCTCAGATGATTGACCTCCAACAACCACAACCATCTTCCTTTGCATTAGGTATGACTCCAGCCAGTGGAGGGTTTTCCCCCGATTCCCATTGACCTCAGTTTTGCTAAGGCTCCTTGATGCCATACTCGGTCAAATGCTGCCTTGATGTCAAGGGCAGTCACTCTCACCTCACCTCTTGAGTTCAGCTCTTTTGTCCATGTTTGAACCAAGGCTGTAATGAGGTCAGGAGATGTGTGGCCCTGGCAGAACCCAAACTGAGTATCACTGAGCAGGTTATTGCAAAGCAAGTGCCACTTGATGACACCTTCCATCACTTTACTGATGATTGAGAGTAGGCTGATGGGGCGGTAATTGGCTGGGTTGGACTTGTCCTGCTTTTTGTGTACAGGACATACCTGGGCAATTTTCCACATTGCCGGGTAGATGCCAGTGTTGTAGCTGTACTGGAACTGCTTGGCTAGGGGCGCGGCTAGTTCTGGAGCACAGGTCTTCAGTACTATTGCTGGAATATTGTCAGGGACCATAGCTTTTGCAGTATCCAGTGCCTTCGGTCGTTTCTTGATATCACGTGGAGTGAATCGAATTGGCTGAAGTCTGGCATCTGTGATGCTGGGGACTTCAGGAGGAGGCCGAGATGGATTATCAACTCGGCACTTCTGCCTGAAAATTGTTGCAAATGCTTCAGCCTTATCTTTCGCACTGATGTGCTGGGCTCCCTCATCATTGAGGGTGGGGATATTTGTGGAGCCACCTCCTCCAGTTAGTTGTTTAATTGTCCACCACCATTCACGGCTGGATGTGGCAGGACTGCAGAGCTTAGGTCTGATCCGTTGGTTATGGGATTGCTTAGCTCTGTCTATCGCATGCTGCTTATGCAGTTTGGCACGCAGATAGTCCTGTGTTGTAGCTTCACCAGGTTGACACCCCATTTTGGGGTATGCCTGGTGCTGCTCCTGGCATGCCCTCTTGCACTCTTCATTGAAACAGGGTTGGTCTCCTGGCTTGATGGTAATGGTAGAGTGGGGGATATGCCAGGCCATGAGGTTACAGATTGTGGTTGAGTACAATTCTGCTGCTGCTGATGGCCCACAGCGCCTCATGGATGCCCAGTTTTGCATTGCTAGATCTGTTCGAAATCTATCCCATTTAGCACAGTGATAGTGCCACACAACACGATGGACGGTATCCTCAATGTGAAGGCGGGACTTCGTCTCCACAATGACTGTGCGGTGGTCACTCCTACCAATACTGCCATGGACAGATGCATCTGCAGCAGGCAGATTGGTGAGGACGAGGTCAAGTATGTTTTTCCCTCTTGTTGGATCCCTCACCACCTGTCGCAGAACCAGTCTCGCAGCTATGTCCTTTAGGACTCGGCCAGCTCGGTCAATAGTAGTGCTACCGAGCCACTCTTGGTGATGGACGTTGAAGCCCCCACCCAGTGTACATTCTGTGCTCTCGCCACCCTCAGTGCTTCCTCCAAGTGCTGTTCAACATGGAGGAGTACTGAGTCATCAGCTGAGGGAGGGTGGTAGGTTGTAATCAGCAGGAGGTTTCCTTGTCCATGTTTGACCAGATGCCATTAGACCTCATGGGGTCCGGAGTCAATGTTGAGGACTCCTAGGGTAACTCGCTCCCTACTGTACACCACTGTGCCGCCACCTCTGCTGGGTCTGTCCTGCCGGTGGGACAGAACATACCCGGGGATAGTGATGGCAGTGTCTGGGACATTGTAAGGTATGATTTAGTGAGTATGACTATGTCAGGCTGTTGCTTGACTAGTCTGTGGGACAGCTCTCCCAACTTTGGCACAAGCCCCCAGATGTTAGTAAGGAGGACTTTGCAGGGTCGACAGGGCTGGGTTTGCCGTTGTCATTTCCGGTGCCTAAGTCGATGCCGGGTGGCCCGTCCGGTTTCATTCCTTTTTATTGACTTTGTAGTGGTTAGGTACAACTGAGTGGCTCGCTAGGCCATTTCAGAGGACATGTAAGAGTCAACCACATTGCTGTGGGTCTGGAGTCACATGTCGGCCAGACCAGGTAAGGACAGCAGATTTCCTTCCCTAAAGGACATTAGTGAACCAGATGGGTTTTTACAACAATCGACAATGGTTTCATGGCCATCATTAGATGATGCTTTTTAATTCCAGATTTATTAATTGAATTCAAACTCCACCTTCTGCTGTGGTGGGATTCGAACCCATGTCCCCAGAGCAATACCCTGGGTCTCTGGGTTACTAATCCAGTGACAATACCACCACGCCACCTCCTCCCCTTTTGTGACAGACCAAACTCTCCATTTTCCAGAAATGAGCAGAACAGGCAGGTCGTTCACCCACAATGGTTTGGAGTCTGTGGAGAAGCTAACTCAAATTGCATATAGGAGTTGACTGAGGGCAGAATCGGGCTCCATCCTCACTTGGTGGAATAGCGAACAGCCACTTCAAGTCCTGGAAAGTGCCGGGACAATATGTCCAAGCCTGCAGGAGGAAATTAAACTGGAAATGAACAATGAAAGGGTGACTGACCGAGCTTTCTGCTCCATCTCCTTCTGTTGGCTCTTAATCGACTCGAGGACCATTTGTGTCTTACGATCCTGGGCTTTCTTTTGGAATGAATTCAGAGTCTCGTGCGGATAATTGGCAGGGTTAGCTTCCAGGTATTTGTAAACATATTCGTCGGCATCAGTGATGATAAAACGGCAACCGAGGACTGGAGTGAGAAATGCAGAACACGTGAAAGAGGCGTAAAAAGTGACTGGTAAAAGAGGGACTACACAGACCAGAAGCTGAACGGCAGCAGCGTGAACATGTACAGCAAAAGGTCAGTGTCTGGAGAGAATGGTCACCATGTACACAGAGAGAAAGAGAGAGAGAATGGTCACCATGTCCAGAGAGAGAGAATGGTCACCATGTCCAGAGAGAGAGAGAGAGAGAATGGTCACCATGTCCAGAGAGAGAGAGAGAGAGAATGGTCACCATGTCCAGAGAGAGAGAGAGTATGGTGACCATGTCCAGAGAGAGAGAATGGTCACCATGTCCTGTGAGAGAGAGAGAGAATGGTCACCATGTCCAGACAGAGAGAGAGAGAATGGTCACCATGTCCTGTGAGAGAGAGAGAGAATGGTCACCATGTCCAGAGAGAGAGAGAGAGAGAATGGTCACCATGTCCAGAGAGAGAGAGAGAGAGAGAGAATGGTCACCATGTCCAGAGAGAGAGAGAGAGAATGGTCACCAAGTCCAGACAGAGAGAAAGAGAGAATGGTCACCATGTCCTGTGAGAGAGAGAGAGAATGGTCACCATGTCCAGACAGAGAGAGAGAGAATGGTCACCATGTCCTGTGAGAGAGAGAGAGAATGGTCACCATGTCCTGTGAGAGAGAGAGAGAATGGTCACCATGTCCTGTGAGAGAGAGAGAGAATGGTCACCATGTCCAGACAGAGAGAGAGAATGGTCACCATGTCCAGACAGAGAGAGAGAGAGAATGGTCACCATGTCCAGACAGAGAGAGAATGGTCACCATGTCCAGACAGAGAGAGAGAGAGAATGGTCACCATGTCCAGACAGAGAGAGAGAGAATGGTCACCATGTCCAGACAGAGAGAGAGAGAGAATGGTCACCATGTCCAGACAGAGAGAGAGAGAGAATGGTCACCATGTCCAGACAGAGAGAGAGAGAGAATGGTCACCATGTCCAGACAGAGAGAGAGAGAGAATGGTCACCATGTCCAGACAGAGAGAGAGAGAGAATGGTCACCATGTCCAGACAGAGAGAGAGAGAGAATGGTCACCATGTCCAGGAGAGAGAGAGAGAATGGTCACCATGTCCAGAGAGAGAGAGAATGGTCACCATGTCCAGAGAGAGACAGAGAGAGAGAATGGTCACCATGTCCTGTGAGAGAGAGAGAGAGAATGGTCACCATGTCCAGAGACAGAGAGAAAGAGAATGATCACCATGTCCAGAGAGAGAGAGAGCGAGAGAAAATGGTCACCATGTCCAGAGACAGAGAAAGAGAATGGTCACCATATCCAGAGAGAGAGAATGGTCACCATGTCCAGACAGAGAGAGAGAGAGAATGGTCACCATGTCCAGACAGAGAGAGAGAGAGAATGGTCACCATGTCCAGACAGAGAGAGAGAGAGAATGGTCACCATGTTCAGACAGAGAGAGAATGGTCACCATGTCCGGAGAGAGAGAATGGTCACCATGTCCGGAGAGAGAGAATGGTCACCATGTCCGGAGAGAGAGAATGGTCACCATGTCCGGAGAGAGAGAATGGTCACCATGTCCAGAGAGAGATAGAGAGAATGGTCACTATGTCCAGAGAGAGAGAGAGAGACAATGGTCACCTTGTCCAGAGCAAGAGAGAGAGAAAATGGTCACCACGTCCATAGAGAGATGAAGAGAGAATGGTCACCATGTCCAGAGAGAGAGAGAGAGAATGGTCACCATGTCCAGAGAGAGAGAGAGAATGGTCACCATGTCCAGAGAGAGAGAGAGAATGGTCACCATGTCCAGAGAGAGGCAGAGAGAATGGTCACCATGTCCCGAGAAAGAGAAGAATGGTCACCATATCCAGAGAGAGAGAGAGAGAGAATGGTCACCATGTCCAGACAGAGAGAGAGAGAGAGAGAGAGAGAGAATGGACACCATGTCCAGACAGAGAGAGAGAGAGAATGGCCAACATGTCCAGAGAGAGATAGAGAGAATGGTCACTATGTCCAGAGTGAGAGAGAGAGACAATGGTCACCTTGTCCAGAGCGAGAGAGAGAAAAAATGGTCACCACGTCCAGAGAGAGATGAAGAGAGAATGGTCACCATGTCCAGAGAGAGAATGGTCACCGTGTCCAGAGAGAGAGAGACAATGGTCACCATGTCCTGTGAGAGAGAGAATGGTGACCATGTCCAGAGAGAGATAGAGAGAGAATGGTCACCATGTCCAGAGAGAGAGAGAGTATGGTGACCATGTCCAGAGAGAGAGAATGGTCACCATGTCCTGTGAGAGAGAGAGAGAATGGTCACCATGTCCAGACAGAGAGAGAGAGAATGGTCACCATGTCCTGTGAGAGAGAGAGAGAATGGTCACCATGTCCAGAGAGAGAGAGAGAGAGAATGGTCACCATGTCCAGAGAGAGAGAGAGAGAGAGAGAGAGAATGGTCACCATGTCCAGAGAGAGAGAGAGAGAATGGTCACCAAGTCCAGACAGAGAGAAAGAGAGAATGGTCACCATGTCCTGTGAGAGAGAGAGAGAATGGTCACCATGTCCTGTGAGAGAGAGAGAGAATGGTCACCATGTCCTGTGAGAGAGAGAGAGAATGGTCACCATGTCCTGTGAGAGAGAGAGAGAATGGTCACCATGTCCTGTGAGAGAGAGAGAGAATGGTCACCATGTCCAGACAGAGAGAGAGAATGGTCACCATGTCCAGACAGAGAGAGAGAGAGAATGGTCACCATGTCCAGACAGAGAGAGAGAGAGAATGGTCACCATGTCCAGACAGAGAGAGAGAGAGAATGGTCACCATGTCCAGACAGAGAGAGAGAGAGAATGGTCACCATGTCCAGACAGAGAGAGAGAGAGAATGGTCACCATGTCCAGACAGAGAGAGAGAGAGAATGGTCACCATGTCCAGACAGAGAGAGAGAGAGAATGGTCACCATGTCCAGACAGAGAGAGAGAGAGAATGGTCACCATGTCCAGACAGAGAGAGAGAGAGAATGGTCACCAAGTCCAGACAGAGAGAGAGAGAGAATGGTCACCATGTCCAGGAGAGAGAGAGAGAGAATGGTCACCATGTCCAGAGAGAGAGAGAATGGTCACCATGTCCAGAGAGAGACAGAGAGAGAGAATGGTCACCATGTCCTGTGAGAGAGAGAGAGAGAATGGTCACCATGTCCAGAGACAGAGAGAAAGAGAATGATCACCATGTCCAGAGAGAGAGAATGGTCACCATGTCCAGACAGAGAGAGAGAGAGAATGGTCACCATGTCCAGACAGAGAGAGAGAGAGAATGGTCACCATGTCCAGACAGAGAGAGAGAGAGAATGGTCACCATGTCCAGACAGAGAGAGAGAGAGAATGGTCACCATGTCCAGACAGAGAGAGAGAGAGAATGGTCACCATGTTCAGACAGAGAGAGAATGGTCACCATGTCCGGAGAGAGAGAATGGTCACCATGTCCGGAGAGAGAGAATGGTCACCATGTCCAGAGAGAGATAGAGAGAATGGTCACTATGTCCAGAGAGAGAGAGAGAGACAATGGTCACCTTGTCCAGAGCAAGAGAGAGAGAAAATGGTCACCACGTCCATAGAGAGATGAAGAGAGAATGGTCACCATGTCCAGAGAGAGAGAGAGAATGGTCACCATGTCCAGAGAGAGAGAGAGAATGGTCACCATGTCCAGAGAGAGAGAGAGAATGGTCACCATGTCCAGAGAGAGAGAGAGAATGGTCACCATGTCCAGAGAGAGGCAGAGAGAATGGTCACCATGTCCCGAGAAAGAGAAGAATGGTCACCATATCCAGAGAGAGAGAGAGAGAGAATGGTCACCATGTCCAGACAGAGAGAGAGAGAGAGAGAGAGAATGGACACCATGTCCAGACAGAGAGAGAGAGAGAATGGCCAACATGTCCAGAGAGAGATAGAGAGAATGGTCACTATGTCCAGAGTGAGAGAGAGAGACAATGGTCACCTTGTCCAGAGCGAGAGAGAGAAAAAATGGTCACCACGTCCAGAGAGAGATGAAGAGAGAATGGTCACCATGTCCAGAGAGAGAATGGTCACCGTGTCCAGAGAGAGAGACAGAGAGAGAGAGACAATGGTCACCATGTCCTGTGAGAGAGAGAATGGTGACCATGTCCAGAGAGAGATAGAGAGAATGGCCACTATGTCCAGAGAGAGAGAGAGAGACAATGGTCACCTTGTCCAGAGCGAGAGAGAGAAAAAATGGTCACCACATCCAGAGAGAGATGAAGAGAGAATGGTCACCATGTCCAGAGAGAGAATGGTCACCGTGTCCAGAGAGAGAGAGATAGAGAGAGAATGGTCACCATGTCCAGAGAGATAGAGAGAATGGTCACCATGTCCAGAGAGAGAGAGAGAATGGTCACCATGTCCAGAGAGAGAGAGAGAATGGTCACCATGTCCAGAGAGAGGCAGAGAGAATGGTCACCATGTCCCGAGGAAGAGAGAATGGTCACCATATCCAGAGAGAGAGAGAGAATGGTCACCATGTCCAGACAGAGAGAGAGAGAATGGACACCATGTCCAGACAGAGAGAGAGAGAGAATGGTCACCATGTTCAGACAGAGAGAGAGAGAGAATGTCACCATGTCCGGAGAGAGAGAATGTCACCATGTCCGGAGAGAGAGAATGGTCACCATATCCAGAGAGAGAGAGAGAATGGTCACCATGTCCAGACAGAGAGAGAGAGAGAGAATGGACACCATGTCCAGACAGAGAGAGAGAGAGAATGGTCACCATGTTCAGACAGAGAGAGAGAGAGAATGTCACCATGTCCGGAGAGAGAGAATGTCACCATGTCCGGAGAGAGAATGGTCACCACGTCCAGAGAGAGATGAAGAGAGAATGGTCACCATGTCCAGAGAGAGAGAGAATGGTCACCATGTCCAGGAGAGAGCGAGAGAATGGTCACCATGTCCAGAGAGAGAGAGAATGGTCACCATGTACAGAGAGAGAGAGAAAGAGAATGATCACCATGTCCAGAGAGAGACAGAGAGAGAGAATGGTCACCATGTCCTGTGAGAGAGAGAGAGAGAGAGAATGGTCACCATGTCCAGAGACAGAGAGAAAGAGAATGATCACCATGTCCAGAGAGAGAGAGAGAGAAAATGGTCACCATGTCCAGAGACAGAGAGAAAGAGAATGGTCACCATATCCAGAGAGAGAGAGAGAGAGAGAGAATGGTCACCATGTCCAGACAGAGAGAGTGAGAGAATGGTCACCATGTCCAGACAGAGATGAGAGAGAATGGTCACCATGTCCAGACAGAGAGAGAGAGAGAATGGTCACCATGTTCAGACAGAGAGAGAGAGAGAATGGTCACCATGTCCGGAGAGAGAGAATGGTCACCATGTCCGGAGAGAGAGAATCGTCACCATGTCCAGAGAGAGATAGAGAGAATGGTCACTATGTCCAGAGAGAGAGAGAGAGACAATGGTCACCTTGTCCAGAGCAAGAGAGAGAGAAAATGGTCACCACGTCCAGAGAGAGATGAAGAGAGAATAGTCACCATGTCCAGAGAGAGAATGGTCACCATGTCCAGAGAGAGAGAATGGTCACCATGTCCAGAGAGAGGCAGAGAGAATGGTCACCATGTCCCGAGAAAGAGAAGAATGGTCACCATATCCAGAGAGAGAGAATGGTCACCATGTCCAGACAGAGAGAGAGAGAGAATGGACACCATGTCCAGACAGAGAGAGAGAGAGAATGGCCACCATGTCCAGAGAGAGATAGAGAGAATGGTCAATATGTCCAGAGAGAGAGAGAGACAATGGTCACCTTGTCCAGAGCGAGAGAGAGAGAAAATGGTCACCACGTCCAGAGAGAGATGAAGAGAGAATTGTCACCATGTCCAGGAGAGAGAGAGAGAATGGTCACCATGTCCAGAGAGAGAGAGAAAGAGAATGATCACCATGTCCAGAGAGAGACAGAGAGAGAGAATGGTCACCATGTCCTGTGAGAGAGAGAGAGAATGGTCACCATGTCCAGAGACAGAGAGAAAGAGAATGATCACCATGTCCACAGAGAGAGAGAGAGAGAGAGAGAATGGTCACCATGTCCTGTGAGAGAGAGTGTGAGAGAGAGAGAGAGAGAGAATGGTCACCATGTCCAGAGAGAGAGAATGGTCACCATGTCCTGTGAGAGAGAGAGAGAGAATGGTCACCATGTCCTGTGAGAGAGAGAATGGTCACCATGTCCAGAGAGAGAGAGAAAGAATGGTCACCATGTCCAGACAGAGAGAAAGAGAGAATGGTCACCATGTCCTGTGAGAGAGAGAGAGAATGGTCACCATGTCCTGTGAGAGAGAGAGAGAATGGTCACCATGTCCTGTGAGAGACATAGAGAATGGTCACCATGTCCAGAGAGGTGAGAGAGCGAATGGTCACCATGTCCAGAGAGGTGAGAAAGCGAATGGTCACCATGTCCAGACAGAGAGAGAGAGAGAGAATGGTCACCATGTCCAGACAGAGAGAGAGAGAGAGAGAATGGTCACCATGTCCAGACAGAGAGAGAGAGAGAATGGTCACCATGTTCAGACAGAGAGAAAGAGAGAATGATCACCATGTCCGGAGAGAGAGAATGGTCACCATGTCCAGAGAGAGATAGAGAGAATGGTCACTATGTCCAGAGAGAGAGAGAGAGAGAGACAGTGGTCACCATGTCCTGTGAGAGAGAGACAGTGGTCACCATGTCCTGTGAGAGAGAGAATGGTGACCATGTCCAGAGAGAGATAGAGAGAATGGTCACTATGTCCAGAGAGAGAGAGAGAGACAATGGTCACCTTGTCCAGAGCGAGAGAGAGAAAAAATGGTCACCACGTCCAGAGAGAGATGAAGAGAGAATGGTCACCATGTCTAGAGAGAGAATGGTCACCGTGTCCAGAGAGAGAGAGAATGGTCACCATGTCCAGAGAGAGGCAGAGAGAATGGTCACCATGTCCAGACAGAGAGAGAGAGAGAGAGAATGGTCACCATGTCCTGTGAGAGAGAGAGAGAGAATGGTCACCATGTCCTGTGAGAGAGAGAATGGTCACCATGTCCAGAGAGAGAGAGAAAGAATGGTCACCATGTCCAGACAGAGAGAAAGAGAGAATGGTCACCATCTCCTGTGAGAGAGAGAGAGAATGGTCACCATGTCCTGTGAGAGAGAGAGAGAATGGTCACCATGTCCTGTGAGAGACATAGAGAATGGTCACCATGTCCTGTGAGAGAGAGAGCGAATGGTCACCATGTCCAGAGAGGTGAGAAAGCGAATGGTCACCATGTCCAGACAGAGAGAGAGAGAGAGAATGGTCACCATGTCCAGACAGAGAGAGAGAGAGAGAGAATGGTCACCATGTCCAGACAGAGAGAGAGAGAGAATGGTCACCATGTTCAGACAGAGAGAAAGAGAGAATGATCACCATGTCCGGAGAGAGAGAATGGTCACCATGTCCAGACAGAGAGAGAGAGAGAATGGTCACCATGTTCAGACAGAGAGAGAGAGAGAATGTCACCATGACCGGAGAGAGAGAATGGTCACCATGTCCAGAGAGAGATAGAGAGAATGGTCACTATGTCCAGAGAGAATGGTCACCGTGTCCAGAGAGAGAGAGAGAGAGAGAATGGTCACACTGTCCAGAGAGAGAGAGAGAGAATGGTCACCATGTCCAGAGAGAGAGAGAATGGTCACCATGTCCAGAGAGAGGCAGAGAGAATGGTCACCATGTCCAGACAGAGAGAGAGAGAGAGAGAATGGTCACCATGTCCAGACAGAGAGAGAGAGAGAATGGTCACCATGTCCAGACAGAGAGAGAGAGAGAATGGTCACCATGTTCAGACAGAGAGAGAGAGAGAATGTCACCATGACCGGAGAGAGAGAATGGTCACCATGTCCAGAGAGAGATAGAGAGAATGGTCACTATGTCCAGAGAGAATGGTCACCGTGTCCAGAGAGAGAGAGAGAGAGAGAGAGAGAGAATGGTCACACTGTCCAGAGAGAGAGAGAGAGAATGGTCACCATGTCCAAAAAGATAGAGAGAATGGTCACCATGTCCAGAGAGAGAGAGAGAATGGTCACCATGTCCAGAGAGAGAGAGAGAATGGTCACCATGTCCAGAGAGAGAGAGAGAATGGTCACCATGTCCAGAGAGAGGCAGAGAGAATGGTCACCATGTCCAGACAGAGAGAGAGAGAGAGAGAGAGAGAGAGAATGGTCACCATGTTCAGACAGAGAGAGAGAGAGAATGGTCACCATGTTCAGACAGAGAGAGAGAGAGAATGGTCACCATGTTCAGACAGAGAGAGAGAGAGAATGTCACCATGTCCGGAGAGAGAGAATGTCACCATGTCCGGAGAGAGAGAATGTCACCATGTCCGGAGAGAGAGAATGGTCACCATGTCCAGAGAGAGATAGAGAGAATGGTCACTATGTCCAGAGAGAGAGAGAGAGACAATGATCACCTTGTCCAGAGCGAGAGAGAGAGAAAATGGTCACCACGTCCAGAGAGAGATGAAGAGAGAATGGTCACCATGTCCAGGAGAGAGAGAGAGAATGGTCACCATGTCCAGAGAGAGAGAGAATGGTCACCATGTCCAGAGAGAGACAGAGAGAGAGAATGGTCACCATGTCCTGTGAGAGAGAGAGAGAGAGAATGGTCACCATGTCCAGAGACAGAGAGAAAGAGAATGATCACCATGTCCACAGAGAGAGAGAGAGAGAGAGAGAATGGTCACCATGTCCTGTGAGAGAGAGTGTGAGAGAGAGAGAGAGAGAGAATGGTCACCATGTCCAGAGAGAGAGAATGGTCACCATGTCCTGTGAGAGAGAGAGAGAGAATGGTCACCATGTCCAGAGAGAGAGAGAAAGAATGGTCACCATGTCCAGACAGAGAGAAAGAGAGAATGGTCACCATGTCCTGTGAGAGAGAGAGAGAATGGTCACCATGTCCTGTGAGAGAGAGAGAGAATGGTCACCATGTCCTGTGAGAGACAGAGAGAATGGTCACCATGTCCTGTGAGAGAGAGAGCGAATGGTCACCATGTCCAGAGAAGTGAGAAAGCGAATGGTCACCATGTCCAGACAGAGAGAGAGAGAGAATGGTCACCATGTCCAGACAGAGAGAGAGAGAGAGAGAATGGTCACCATGTCCAGACAGAGAGAGAGAGAGAATGGTCACCATGTCCAGACAGACAGAGAGAGAGAGAATGGTCACCATGTTCAGACAGAGAGAAAGAGAGAATGATCACCATGTCCGGAGAGAGAGAATGGTCACCATGTCCAGAGAGAGATAGAGAGAATGGTCACTATGTCCAGAGAGAGAGAGAGAGACAGTGGTCACCATGTCCTGTGAGAGAGAGACAGTGGTCACCATGTCCTGTGAGAGAGAGAATGGTGACCATGTCCAGAGAGAGATAGAGAGAATGGTCACTATGTCCAGAGAGAGAGAGAGAGACAATGGTCACCTTGTCCAGACCGAGAGAGAGAAAAAATGGTCACCACGTCCAGAGAGAGATGAAGAGAGAATGGTCACCATGTCCAGAGAGAGAATGGTCACCGTGTCCAGAGAGAGAGAGAATGGTCACCATGTCCAAAGAGAGAGAGAGAATGGTCACCATGTCCAGAGAGAGAGAGAATGGTCACCATGTCCAGAGAGAGGCAGAGAGAATGGTCACCATGTCCAGACAGAGAGAGAGAGTGAGAGAATGGTCACCATGTCCAGACAGAGAGAGAGAGAGAATGGTCACCATGTCCAGACAGAGAGAGAGAGAGAATGGTCACCATGTTCAGACAGAGAGAGAGAGAGAATGTCACCATGACCGGAGAGAGAGAATGGTCACCATGTCCAGAGAGAGATAGAGAGAATGGTCACTATGTCCAGAGAGAATGGTCACCGTGTCCAGAGAGAGAGAGAGAGAGAGTGAGAGAATGGTCACACTGTCCAGAGAGAGAGAGAGAGAGAGAATGGTCACCATGTCCAAAAAGATAGAGAGAATGGTCACCATGTCCAGAGAGAGAGAGAGAATGGTCACCATGTCCAGAGAGAGAGAGAGAATGGTCACCATGTCCAGAGAGAGGCAGAGAGAATGGTCACCATGTCCAGACAGAGAGAGAGAGAGAGAGAGAGAGAATGGTCACCATGTTCAGACAGAGAGAGAGAGAGAATGGTCACCATGTTCAGACAGAGAGAGAGAGAGAATGGTCACCATGTTCAGACAGAGAGAGAGAGAGAATGGTCACCATGTTCAGACAGAGAGAGAGAGAGAATGTCACCATGTCCGGAGAGAGAGAATGTCACCATGTCCGGAGAGAGAGAATGTCACCATGTCCGGAGAGAGAGAATGTCACCATGTCCGGAGAGAGAGAATGTCACCATGTCCGGAGAGAGAGAATGGTCACCATGTCCAGAGAGAGATAGAGAGAATGGTCACTATGTCCAGAGAGAGAGAGAGAGACAATGGTCACCTTGTCCAGAGCGAGAGAGAGAGAAAATGGTCACCACGTCCAGAGAGAGATGAAGAGAGAATGGTCAGCATGTCCAGGAGAGAGAGAGAGAATGGTCACCATGTCCAGAGAGAGAGAGAATGGTCACCATGTACAGAGAGAGGGAGAAAGAGAATGATCACCATGTCCAGAGAGAGACAGAGAGAGAGAATGGTCACCATGTCCTGTGAGAGAGAGAGAGAGAATGGTCACCATGTCCAGAGACAGAGAGAAAGAGAATGATCACCATGTCCACAGAGAGAGAGAGAGAGAGAGAGAGAATGGTCACCATGTCCTGTGAGAGAGAGTGTGTGAGAGAGAGAGAGAGAGAATGGTCACCATGTCCAGAGAGAGAGAGAGAGAGAATGGTCACCATGTCCTGTGAGAGAGAGAATGGTCACCATGTCCAGTGAGAGAGAGAGAGAGAGAATGGTCACCATGTCCAGAGAGAGAGAGAAAGAATGGTCACCATGTCCAGACAGAGAGAAAGAGAGAATGGTCACCATGTCCTGTGAGAGAGAGAGAGAATGGTCACCATGTCCAGACAGAGAGAGAGAGAATGGTCACCATCTCCTGTGAGAGACAGAGAGAATGGTCACCATGTCCTGTGAGAGACAGAGAGAATGGTCACCATGTCCTGTGAGAGAGAGAGAGAGAATGGTCACCATGTCCAGAGAAGTGAGAGAGCGAATGGTCACCATGTCCAGACAGAGAGAGAGAGAGAGAATGGTCACCATGTCCAGACAGAGAGAGAGAGAGAGAATGGTCACCATGTCCAGACAGAGAGAGAGAGAGAATGGTCACCATGTCCAGACAGAGAGAGAGAGAGAATGGTCACCATGTCCAGACAGAGAGAGAGAGAGAATGGTCACCATGTCCAGACAGAGAGAGAGAGAGAATGGTCACCATGTTCAGACAGAGAGAGAGAGAGAATGATCACCATGTCCGGAGAGAGAGAATGGTCACCATGTCCAGAGAGAGATAGAGAGAATGGTCACTATGTCCAGAGAGAGAGAGACAGTGGTCACCATGTCCTGTGAGAGAGAGAATGGTCACCATGTCCTGTGAGAGAGAGAATGGTCACCATGTCCTGTGAGAGAGAGAATGGTGACCATGTCCAGAGAGAGATAGAGAGAATGGTCACTATGTCCAGAGAGAGAGAGAGAGACAATGGTCACCTTGTCCAGAGCGAGAGAGAGAAAAAAAAATGGTCACCACGTCCAGAGAGAGATGAAGAGAGAATGGTCACCATGTCCAGAGAGAGAATGGTCACCGTGTCCAGAGAGAGAGAGAATGGTCACCATGTCCAGAGAGAGAGAGAGAGAATGGTCACCATGTCCATAGAGATAGAGAGAATGGTCACCATGTCCAGAGAGAGAGAGAGAATGGTCACCATGTCCAGAGAGAGGCAGAGAGAATGGTCACCATGTCCAGACAGAGAGAGAGAGAGAGAGAATGGTCACCATGTCCAGACAGAGAGAGAGAGAGAATGGTCACCATGTTCAGACAGAGAGAGAGAGAGAATGTCACCATGACCGGAGAGAGAGAATGGTCACCATGTCCAGAGAGAGATAGAGAGAATGGTCACTATGTCCAGAGAGAGAGAGAGAGACAATGGTCACCTTGTCCAGAGCGAGAGAGAGAGAAAATGGTCATAACATCCAGAGAGAGATGACGATAGAATGGTCACCATGTCCAGAGAGAGAGAGAATGGTCACCATTTACAGAAAGTGAGAGCGAGAATGGTCACCATGGAGAGAGAGAGAGAGAGAGAGAGAGAATGATCACCATGTCCAGAGAGAGAGAGAGAGAGAGAATGGTCACCATGTCCTGTGAGAGAGAGAGAGAGAGAGAATGGTCACCATGTCCAGAGAGAGAGAGAGAGAATGGTCACCATGTCCAGACAGAGAGAGAGAATGGTCACCATGTCCTGTGAGAGAGAGAATGGTCACAATGTCCAGAGAGAGAGAGAGAGAATGGTCACCATGTCCAGACAGTGAGAAAGAGAGAATGGTCACCATGTCCTGTGAGAGAGAGAGCGAATGGTCACCATGTCCAGACAGAGAGAGAGAAAATGGTCACCATGTCCAGACAGAGAGAGAGAGAGAGAGAATGGTCACCATGTCCAGACAGAGAGAGAGAGAGAATGGTCACCATGTCCAGACAGAGAGAGAGAGAGAATGGTCACCATGTCCAGACAGAGAGAGAGAGAGAATGGTCACCGTGTTCAGACAGAGAGAGAGAGAGAATGATCACCATGTCCGGAGAGAGAGAATGGTCACCATGTCCCGAGAGAGAGAGAATGGTCACCATTTACAGAAAGTGAGAGCGAGAATGGTCACCATGGAGAGAGAGAGAGAGAGAGAGAGAGAGAATGATCACCATGTCCAGAGAGAGAGAGAGAAAATGGTCACCATGTCCAGAGAGAAAAAGAGAGAGAGAGAATGGTCACCATGTTCTGTGAGAGAGGGAGAGAGAGAGAATGGTCACCATGTCCAGAGAGAGAGAGAGAATGGTCACCATGTCCTGTGAGAGAGAGAGAGAGAGAGAGAATGGTCACCATGTCCAGAGAGAGAGAGAGAGAATGGTCACCATGTCCAGACAGAGAGAAAGAGAGAATGGTCACCATGTCCTGTGAGAGAGAGAGAGAATGGTCACCATGTCCAGAGAAGTGAAAGAGCGAATGGTCACCATGTCCTGTGAGAGAGAGTGAGAGAGAGAGAGAGAGAGAGAGAGAATGGTCACCATGTCCAGAGAGAGAGAGAGAGAATGGTCACCATGTCCTGTGAGAGAGAGAGAGAGAGAATGGTCACCATGTCCTGTGAGAGAGAGAATGGTCACCATGTCCAGAGAGAGAGAGAGAGAATGGTCACCATGTCCAGAGAGAGAGAGAAAGAATGGTCACCATGTCCAAACAGAGAGAAAGAGAGAATGGTCACCATGTCCTGTGAGAGAGAGAGAGAATGGTCACCATGTCCAGAGAAGTGAGAGAGCGAATGGTCACCATGTCCAGACAGAGAGAGAGAGAGAGAGAATGGTCACCATGTCCAGACAGAGAGAGAGAGAGAATGGTCACCATGTCCAGACAGAGAGAGAGAGAGAATGGTCACCATGTTCAGACAGAGAGAGAGAGAGAATGGTCACCATGTCCGGAGAGAGAGAATGGTCACCATGTCCAGAGAGAGGTAGAGAGAATGGTCACTATGTCCAGAGAGAGAGAGAGAGAGACAGTGGTCACCATGTCCTGTGAGAGAGACAGTGGTCACCATGTCCTGTGAGAGAGAGAATGGTCACCATGTCCTGTGAGAGAGAGAATGGTGACCATGTCCAGAGAGAGATAGAGAGAATGGTCACTATGTCCAGAGAGAGAGAGAGAGACAATGGTCACCTTGTCCAGAGCGAGAGAGAGAAAAAATGGTCACCACGTCCAGAGAGGGATGAAGAGAGAATGGTCACCATGTCCAGAGAGAGAATGGTCACCGTGTCCAGAGAGAGAGAGAATGGTCACCATGTCCAGAGAGAGAGAGAGAGAATGGTCTCCATGTCCAAAGAGATAGAGAGAATGGTCACCATGTCTAGAGAGAGAGAGAGAATGGTCACCATGTCCAGAGAGAGGCAGAGAGTATGGTCACCATGTCCAGACAGAGAGAGAGAGAATGGTCACCATGTCCAGACAGAGAGAGAGAGAGAATGGTCACCATGTCCAGACAGAGAGAGAGAGAGAATGGTCTCCATGTTCAGACAGAGAGAGAGAGAGAATGTCACCATGACCGGAGAGAGAGAATGGTCACCATGTCCAGAGAGAGATAGAGAGAATGGTCACTATGTCCAGAGAGAATGGTCACTGTGTCCAGAGAGAGAGAGAGAGAGAGTGGTCACACTGTCCAGAGAGAGAGAGAGAGAGAGAGAGAGAATGGTCACCATGTCCAAAGAGATAGAGAGAATGGTCACCATGTCCAGAGAGAGAGAGAGAGAATGGTCACCATGTCCAGAGAGAGGCAGAGAGAATGGTCACCATGTCCAGAGAGAGAGAGAGAGAGAATGGTCACCATGTGCAGACAGAGAGAGAGAGAGAATGTCACCATGTCCGGAGAGAGAGAATGTCACCATGTCCGGAGAGAGAGAATGGTCACCATGTCCAGAGAGAGAGAGAATGGTCACCATGTCCAGGAGAGAGCGAGAGAATGGTCACCATGTCCAGAGAGAGAGAGAATGGTCACCATGTACAGAGAGAGAGAGAAAGAGAATGATCACCATGTCCAGAGAGAGAGAGAGAGAGAGAATGGTCACCATGTCCTGTGAGAGAGAGAGAGAGAGAGAGAATGGTCACCATGTCCAGAGACAGAGAGAAAGAGAATGATCACCATGTCCAGAGAGAGAGAGAGAGAGAGAAAATGGTCACCATGTCCAGAGACAGAGAAAGAGAATGGTCACCATATCCAGAGAGAGAGAGAGAGAGAGAGAGAATGGTCACCATGTCCAGACAGAGAGAGTGAGAGAATGGTCACCATGTCCAGACAGAGAGAGAGAGAGAATGGTCACCATGTCCAGACACAGAGAGAGAGAGAATGGTCACCATGTTCAGACAGAGAGAGAGAGAGAATGGTCACCATGTCCGGAGAGAGAGAATGGTCACCATGTCCAGAGAGAGATAGAGAGCATGGTCACTATGTCCAGAGAGAGAGAGAGAGACAATGGTCACCTTGTCCAGAGCAAGAGAGAGAGAAAATGGTCACCACGTCCAGAGAGAGATGAAGAGAGAATAGTCACCATGTCCAGAGAGAGAATGGTCACCATGTCCAGAGAGAGAGAGAGAGAATGGTCACCATGTCCAGAGAGAGAATGGTCACCGTGTCCAGAGAGAGAGAGAATGGTCACCATGTCCAGAGAGAGAGAGAGAGAATGGTCACCATGTCCATAGAGATAGAGAGAATGGTCACCATGTCCAGAGAGAGAGAGAGAATGGTCACCATGTCCAGAGAGAGGCAGAGAGAATGGTCACCATGTCCAGACAGAGAGAGAGAGAGAGAGAATGGTCACCATGTCCAGACAGAGAGAGAGAGAGAATGGTCACCATGTTCAGACAGAGAGAGAGAGAGAATGTCACCATGACCGGAGAGAGAGAATGGTCACCATGTCCAGAGAGAGATAGAGAGAATGGTCACTATGTCCAGAGAGAGAGAGAGAGACAATGGTCACCTTGTCCAGAGCGAGAGAGAGAGAAAATGGTCATAACATCCAGAGAGAGATGACGATAGAATGGTCACCATGTCCAGAGAGAGAGAGAATGGTCACCATTTACAGAAAGTGAGAGCGAGAATGGTCACCATGGAGAGAGAGAGAGAGAGAGAGAGAGAATGATCACCATGTCCAGAGAGAGAGAGAGAGAGAGAATGGTCACCATGTCCTGTGAGAGAGAGAGAGAGAGAGAATGGTCACCATGTCCAGAGAGAGAGAGAGAGAATGGTCACCATGTCCAGACAGAGAGAGAGAATGGTCACCATGTCCTGTGAGAGAGAGAATGGTCACAATGTCCAGAGAGAGAGAGAGAGAATGGTCACCATGTCCAGACAGAGAGAAAGAGAGAATGGTCACCATGTCCTGTGAGAGAGAGAGCGAATGGTCACCATGTCCAGACAGAGAGAGAGAAAATGGTCACCATGTCCAGACAGAGAGAGAGAGAGAGAGAATGGTCACCATGTCCAGACAGAGAGAGAGAGAGAATGGTCACCATGTCCAGACAGAGAGAGAGAGAGAATGGTCACCATGTCCAGACAGAGAGAGAGAGAGAATGGTCACCGTGTTCAGACAGAGAGAGAGAGAGAATGATCACCATGTCCGGAGAGAGAGAATGGTCACCATGTCCCGAGAGAGAGAGAATGGTCACCATTTACAGAAAGTGAGAGCGAGAATGGTCACCATGGAGAGAGAGAGAGAGAGAGAGAGAGAGAATGATCACCATGTCCAGAGAGAGAGAGAGAAAATGGTCACCATGTCCAGAGAGAAAAAGAGAGAGAGAGAATGGTCACCATGTCCTGTGAGAGAGGGAGAGAGAGAGAATGGTCACCATGTCCAGAGAGAGAGAGAGAATGGTCACCATGTCCTGTGAGAGAGAGAGAGAGAGAGAGAATGGTCACCATGTCCAGAGAGAGAGAGAGAGAATGGTCACCATGTCCAGACAGAGAGAAAGAGAGAATGGTCACCATGTCCTGTGAGAGAGAGAGAGAATGGTCACCATGTCCAGAGAAGTGAAAGAGCGAATGGTCACCATGTCCTGTGAGAGAGAGTGAGAGAGAGAGAGAGAGAGAGAGAGAATGGTCACCATGTCCAGAGAGAGAGAGAGAGAATGGTCACCATGTCCTGTGAGAGAGAGAGAGAGAGAATGGTCACCATGTCCTGTGAGAGAGAGAATGGTCACCATGTCCAGAGAGAGAGAGAGAGAATGGTCACCATGTCCAGAGAGAGAGAGAAAGAATGGTCACCATGTCCAAACAGAGAGAAAGAGAGAATGGTCACCATGTCCTGTGAGAGAGAGAGAGAATGGTCACCATGTCCAGAGAAGTGAGAGAGCGAATGGTCACCATGTCCAGACAGAGAGAGAGAGAGAGAGAATGGTCACCATGTCCAGACAGAGAGAGAGAGAGAATGGTCACCATGTCCAGACAGAGAGAGAGAGAGAATGGTCACCATGTTCAGACAGAGAGAGAGAGAGAATGGTCACCATGTCCGGAGAGAGAGAATGGTCACCATGTCCAGAGAGAGGTAGAGAGAATGGTCACTATGTCCAGAGAGAGAGAGAGAGAGACAGTGGTCACCATGTCCTGTGAGAGAGACAGTGGTCACCATGTCCTGTGAGAGAGAGAATGGTCACCATGTCCTGTGAGAGAGAGAATGGTGACCATGTCCAGAGAGAGATAGAGAGAATGGTCACTATGTCCAGAGAGAGAGAGAGAGACAATGGTCACCTTGTCCAGAGCGAGAGAGAGAAAAAATGGTCACCACGTCCAGAGAGGGATGAAGAGAGAATGGTCACCATGTCCAGAGAGAGAATGGTCACCGTGTCCAGAGAGAGAGAGAATGGTCACCATGTCCAGAGAGAGAGAGAGAGAATGGTCTCCATGTCCAAAGAGATAGAGAGAATGGTCACCATGTCTAGAGAGAGAGAGAGAATGGTCACCATGTCCAGAGAGAGGCAGAGAGAATGGTCACCATGTCCAGACAGAGAGAGAGAGAATGGTCACCATGTCCAGACAGAGAGAGAGAGAGAATGGTCACCATGTCCAGACAGAGAGAGAGAGAGAATGGTCTCCATGTTCAGACAGAGAGAGAGAGAGAATGTCACCATGACCGGAGAGAGAGAATGGTCACCATGTCCAGAGAGAGATAGAGAGAATGGTCACTATGTCCAGAGAGAATGGTCACTGTGTCCAGAGAGAGAGAGAGAGAGAGTGGTCACACTGTCCAGAGAGAGAGAGAGAGAGAGAGAGAGAATGGTCACCATGTCCAAAGAGATAGAGAGAATGGTCACCATGTCCAGAGAGAGAGAGAGAGAATGGTCACCATGTCCAGAGAGAGGCAGAGAGAATGGTCACCATGTCCAGAGAGAGAGAGAGAGAGAATGGTCACCATGTGCAGACAGAGAGAGAGAGAGAATGTCACCATGTCCGGAGAGAGAGAATGTCACCATGTCCGGAGAGAGAGAATGGTCACCATGTCCAGAGAGAGAGAGAATGGTCACCATGTCCAGGAGAGAGCGAGAGAATGGTCACCATGTCCAGAGAGAGAGAGAATGGTCACCATGTACAGAGAGAGAGAGAAAGAGAATGATCACCATGTCCAGAGAGAGAGAGAGAGAGAGAATGGTCACCATGTCCTGTGAGAGAGAGAGAGAGAGAGAGAATGGTCACCATGTCCAGAGACAGAGAGAAAGAGAATGATCACCATGTCCAGAGAGAGAGAGAGAGAGAGAAAATGGTCACCATGTCCAGAGACAGAGAAAGAGAATGGTCACCATATCCAGAGAGAGAGAGAGAGAGAGAGAGAATGGTCACCATGTCCAGACAGAGAGAGTGAGAGAATGGTCACCATGTCCAGACAGAGAGAGAGAGAGAATGGTCACCATGTCCAGACACAGAGAGAGAGAGAATGGTCACCATGTTCAGACAGAGAGAGAGAGAGAATGGTCACCATGTCCGGAGAGAGAGAATGGTCACCATGTCCAGAGAGAGATAGAGAGCATGGTCACTATGTCCAGAGAGAGAGAGAGAGACAATGGTCACCTTGTCCAGAGCAAGAGAGAGAGAAAATGGTCACCACGTCCAGAGAGAGATGAAGAGAGAATAGTCACCATGTCCAGAGAGAGAATGGTCACCATGTCCAGAGAGAGAGAGAGAGAATGGTCACCATGTCCAGAGAGAGGCAGAGAGAATGGTCACCATGTCCCGAGAAAGAGAAGAATGGTCACCATATCCAGAGAGAAAAAGAGAGAGAGAGAATGGTCACCATGTCCAGAGACAGAAAGAGAATGATCACCATGTCCACAGAGAGAGAGAGAGAGAGAATGGTCACCATGTAGTGTGAGAGAGAGAGAGAGAGAGAATGGTCACCATGTCCAGAGAGAGAGAATGGTCACCATGTCCTGTGAGAGAGAGAGAGAGAATGGTCACCATGTCCTGTGAGAGAGAGAATGGTCACCATGTCCAGAGAGAGAGAGAGAGAATGGTCACCATGTCCAGAGAGAGAGAGAAAGAATGGTCACCATGTCCAGACAGAGAGAAAGAGAGAATTGTCACCATGTCCTGTGAGAGAGAGAGAGAATGGTCACCATGTCCTGTGAGAGAGAGAGAGAATGGTCACCATGTCCTGTGAGAGAGAGAGAGAATGGTCACCATGTCCTGTGAGAGACAGAGAGAATGGTCACCATGTCCTGTGAGAGAGAGAGCGAATGGTCACCATGTCCAGAGAAGTGAGAAAGCGAATGGTCACATGTCCAGACAGCGAGAGAGAATGGTCACCATGTCCAGACAGAGAGAGAGAGAGAGAGAGAATGGTCACCATGTCCAGACAGAGAGAGAGAGAGAATGGTCACCATATCCAGACAGAGAGAGAGAGAGAATGGTCACCATGTCCAGACAGAGAGAGAGAGACAGAATGGTCACCATGTTCAGACAGAGAGAAAGAGAGAATGATCACCATGTCCGGAGAGAGAGAATGGTCACCATGTCCAGAGAGAGATAGAGAGAATGGTCACTATGTCCAGAGAGAGAGAGAGAGAGAGACAGTGGTCACCATGTCCTGTGAGAGAGACAGTGGTCACCATGTCCTGTGAGAGAGAGAATGGTCACCATGTCCAGAGAGAGAGAGAGAATGGTCACCATGTCCAGAGAGAGGCAGAGAGAATGGTCACCATGTCCAGACAGAGAGAGAGAGAATGGTCACCATGTCCAGACAGAGAGAGAGAGAGAATGGTCACCATGTCCAGACAGAGAGAGAGAGAGAATGGTCTCCATGTTCAGACAGAGAGAGAGAGAGAATGTCACCATGACCGGAGAGAGAGAATGGTCACCATGTCCAGAGAGAGATAGAGAGAATGGTCACTATGTCCAGAGAGAATGGTCACTGTGTCCAGAGAGAGAGAGAGAGAGAGAATGGTCACACTGTCCAGAGAGAGAGAGAGAGAATGGTCACCATGTCCAAAGAGATAGAGAGAATGGTCACCATGTCCAGAGAGAGAGAGAGAGAATGGTCACCATGTCCAGAGAGAGGCAGAGAGAATGGTCACCATGTCCAGAGAGAGAGAGAGAGGGAATGGTCACCATGTGCAGACAGAGAGAGAGAGAGAATGTCACCATGTCCGGAGAGAGAGAATGTCACCATGTCCGGAGAGAGATAATGTCACCATGTCCGGAGAGAGATAATGTCACCATGTCCGGAGAGAGAGAATGTCACCATGTCCGGAGAGAGAGAATGGTCACCACGTCCAGAGAGTGATGAAGAGAGAATGGTCACCATGTCCAGAGAGAGAGAGAATGGTCACCATGTCCAGGAGAGAGCGAGAGAATGGTCACCATGTCCAGAGAGAGAGAGAATGGTCACCATGTACAGAGAGAGAGAGAAAGAGAATGATCACCATGTCCAGAGAGAGACAGAGAGAGAGAATGGTCACCATGTCCTGTGAGAGAGAGAGAGAGAGAGAATGGTCACCATGTCCTGTGAGAGAGAGAGAGAGAGAGAGAATGGTCACCATGTCCAGAGACAGAGAGAAAGAGAATGATCACCATGTCCAGAGAGAGAGAGAGAAAATGGTCACCATGTCCAGAGACAGAGAGAAAGAGAATGGTCACCATATCCGGAGAGAGAGAGAGAGAGAGAATGGTCACCATGTCCAGACAGAGAGAGTGAGAGAATGGTCACCATGTCCAGACAGTGAGAGAGAGAGAATGGTCACCATGTCCAGACAGAGAGAGAGAGAGAATGGTCACCATGTTCAGAGAGAGAGAGAGAATGGTCACCATGTCCGGAGAGAGAGAATGGTCACCATGTCCAGAGAGAGATAGAGAGAATGGTCACTATGTCCAGAGAGAGAGAGAGACAATGGTCACCTTGTCCAGAGCAAGAGAGAGAGAAAATGGTCACCACGTCCAGAGAGAGATGAAGAGAGAATAGTCACCATGTCCAGAGAGAGAATGGTCACCATGTCCAGAGAGAGAGAGAGAATGGTCACCATGTCCAGAGAGAGGCAGAGAGAATGGTCACCATGTCCCGAGAAAGAGAAGAATGGTCACCATATCCAGAGAGAAAAAGAGAGAGAGAGAATGGTCACCATGTCCAGAGACAGAAAGAGAATGATCACCATGTCCACAGAGAGAGAGAGAGAGAGAGAGAGAGAGAATGGTCACCATGTCCTGTGAGAGAGAGTGTGAGAGAGAGAGAGAGAGAGAATGGTCACCATGTCCAGAGAGAGAGAATGGTCACCATGTCCTGTGAGAGAGAGAGAGAGAATGGTCACCATGTCCTGTGAGAGAGAGAATGGTCACCATGTCCAGAGAGAGAGAGAGAGAATGGTCACCATGTCCAGAGAGAGAGAGAAAGAATGGTCACCATGTCCAGACAGAGAGAAAGAGAGAATTGTCACCATGTCCTGTGAGAGAGAGAGAGAATGGTCACCATGTCCTGTGAGAGAGAGAGAGAATGGTCACCATGTCCTGTGAGAGAGAGAGAGAATGGTCACCATGTCCTGTGAGAGACAGAGAGAATGGTCACCATGTCCTGTGAGAGAGAGAGCGAATGGTCACCATGTCCAGAGAAGTGAGAAAGCGAATGGTCACCATGTCCAGACAGAGAGAGAGAGAGAGAATGGTCACCATGTCCAGACAGAGAGAGAGAGAGAGAGAGAATGGTCACCATGTCCAGACAGAGAGAGAGAGAGAGAGAATGGTCACCATATCCAGACAGAGAGAGAGAGAGAATGGTCACCATGTCCAGACAGAGAGAGAGAGAGAGAATGGTCACCATGTTCAGACAGAGAGAAAGAGAGAATGATCACCATGTCCGGAGAGAGAGAATGGTCACCATGTCCAGAGAGAGATAGAGAGAATGGTCACTATGTCCAGAGAGAGAGAGAGAGAGAGACAGTGGTCACCATGTCCTGTGAGAGAGAGAATGGTCACCATGTCCTGTGAGAGAGAGAATGGTGACCATGTCCAGAGAGAGATAGAGAGAATGGTCACTATGTCCAGAGAGAGAGAGAGAGACAATGGTCACCTTGTCCAGAGCGAGAGAGAGAAAAAATGGTCACCACGTCCAGAGAGAGATGAAGAGAGAATGGTCACCATGTCCAGAGAGAGAATGGTCACCGTGTCCAGAGAGAGAGAGAATGGTCACCATGTCCAGAGAGAGAGATAGAGAATGGTCACCATGTCCAAAGAGATAGAGAGAATGGTCACCATGTCCAAAGAGATAGAGAGAATGGTCACCACGTCCAGAGAGAGAGAGAATGGTCACCACGTCCAGAGAGAGAGAGAATGGTCACCATGTCCAGAGAGAGAGAATGGTCACCATGTCCAGACAGAGAGAGAGAATGGTCACCATGTCCAGACAGAGAGAGAGAATGGTCACCATGTCCTGTGAGAGAGAGAATGGTCACCATGTCCAGAGAGAGAGAATGGTCACCATGTCCAGACAGAGAGAAAGAGAGAATGGTCACCATGTCCTGTGAGAGAGAGAGCGAATGGTCACCATGTCCAGACAGAGAGAGAGAGAGAGAGAGAATGGTCACCATGTCCACACAGAGAGAGAGAGAGAATGGTCACCATGTCCAGACAGAGAGAGAGAGAGAATGGTCACCATGTTCAGACAGAGAGAGAGAGAGAATGTCACCATGACCGGAGAGAGAGAATGGTCACCATGTCCAGAGAGAGATAGAGAGAATGGTCACTATGTCCAGAGAGAATGGTCATCGTGTCCAGAGAGAGAGAGAGAGAGAGAGTGGTCACACTGTCCAGAGAGAGAGAGAGAGAGAGAGAATGGTCACCATGTCCAAAAAGATAGAGAGAATGGTCACCATGTCCAGAGAGAGAGAGAGAATGGTCACCATGTCCAGAGAGAGAGAGAGAATGGTCACCATGTCCAGAGAGAGGCAGAGAGAATGGTCACCATGTCCAGACAGAGAGAGAGAGAGAGAGAATGGTCACCATGTTCAGACAGAGAGAGAGAGAGAATGGTCACCATGTTCAGACAGAGAGAGAGAGAGAATGTCACCATGTCCGGAGAGAGAGAATGTCACCATGTCCGGAGAGAGAGAATGTCACCATGTCCGGAGAGAGAGAATGTCACCATGTCCGGAGAGAGAGAATGTCACCATGTCCGGGGAGAGAGAATGTCACCATGTCCGGAGAGAGAGAATGTCACCATGTCCGGAGAGAGAGAATGTCACCATGTCCGGAGAGAGAGAATGTCACCATGTCCGGAGAGAGAGAATGGTCACCATGTCCAGAGAGAGATAGAGAGAATGGTCACCATGTCCAGACAGAGAGAGAGAGAGAGAGAGAATGGTCACCATGTCCAGACAGAGAGAGAGAGAGAGAGAATGGTCACCATATCCAGACAGAGAGAGAGAGAGAATGGTCACCATGTCCAGACAGAGAGAGAGAGAGAGAATGGTCACCATGTTCAGACAGAGAGAAAGAGAGAATGATCACCATGTCCGGAGAGAGAGAATGGTCACCATGTCCAGAGAGAGATAGAGAGAATGGTCACTATGTCCAGAGAGAGAGAGAGAGAGAGACAGTGGTCACCATGTCCTGTGAGAGAGAGAATGGTCACCATGTCCTGTGAGAGAGAGAATGGTCACCATGTCCTGTGAGAGAGAGAATGGTGACCATGTCCAGAGAGAGATAGAGAGAATGGTCACTATGTCCAGAGAGAGAGAGAGAGACAATGGTCACCTTGTCCAGAGCGAGAGAGAGAAAAAATGGTCACCACGTCCAGAGAGAGATGAAGAGAGAATGGTCACCATGTCCAGAGAGAGAATGGTCACCGTGTCCAGAGAGAGAGAGAATGGTCACCATGTCCAGAGAGAGAGATAGAGAATGGTCACCATGTCCAAAGAGATAGAGAGAATGGTCACCATGTCCAAAGAGATAGAGAGAATGGTCACCACGTCCAGAGAGAGAGAGAATGGTCACCACGTCCAGAGAGAGAGAGAATGGTCACCATGTCCAGAGAGAGAGAATGGTCACCATGTCCAGACAGAGAGAGAGAATGGTCACCATGTCCAGACAGAGAGAGAGAATGGTCACCATGTCCTGTGAGAGAGAGAATGGTCACCATGTCCAGAGAGAGAGAATGGTCACCATGTCCAGACAGAGAGAAAGAGAGAATGGTCACCATGTCCTGTGAGAGAGAGAGCGAATGGTCACCATGTCCAGACAGAGAGAGAGAGAGAGAGAGAATGGTCACCATGTCCACACAGAGAGAGAGAGAGAATGGTCACCATGTCCAGACAGAGAGAGAGAGAGAATGGTCACCATGTTCAGACAGAGAGAGAGAGAGAATGTCACCATGACCGGAGAGAGAGAATGGTCACCATGTCCAGAGAGAGATAGAGAGAATGGTCACTATGTCCAGAGAGAATGGTCATCGTGTCCAGAGAGAGAGAGAGAGAGAGAGTGGTCACACTGTCCAGAGAGAGAGAGAGAGAGAGAGAATGGTCACCATGTCCAAAAATATAGAGAGAATGGTCACCATGTCCAGAGAGAGAGAGAGAATGGTCACCATGTCCAGAGAGAGAGAGAGAATGGTCACCATGTCCAGAGAGAGGCAGAGAGAATGGTCACCATGTCCAGACAGAGAGAGAGAGAGAGAGAATGGTCACCATGTTCAGACAGAGAGAGAGAGAGAATGGTCACCATGTTCAGACAGAGAGAGAGAGAGAATGTCACCATGTCCGGAGAGAGAGAATGTCACCATGTCCGGAGAGAGAGAATGTCACCATGTCCGGAGAGAGAGAATGTCACCATGTCCGGAGAGAGAGAATGTCACCATGTCCGGAGAGAGAGAATGTCACCATGTCCGGGGAGAGAGAATGTCACCATGTCCGGAGAGAGAGAATGTCACCATGTCCGGAGAGAGAGAATGTCACCATGTCCGGAGAGAGAGAATGTCACCATGTCCGGAGAGAGAGAATGGTCACCATGTCCAGAGAGAGATAGAGAGAATGGTCACTATGTCCAGAGAGAGAGAGAGAGACAATGGTCACCTTGTCCAGAGCGAGAGAGAGAGTAAACGGTCACCACGTCCAGATAGAGATGAAGAGAGAATGGTCACCATGTCCAGGAGAGAGAGAGAGAGAATGGTCACCATGTCCAGAGAGAGAGAGAATGGTCACCATGTACAGAGAGAGAGAGAAAGAGAATGATCACCATGTCCAGAGAGAGACAGAGAGAGAGAATGGTCACCATGTCCTGTGAGAGAGAGAGAGAATGGTCACCATGTCCAGAGACAGAGAGAAAGAGAATGATCACCATGTCCACAGAGAGAGAGAGAGAATGGTCACCATGTCCTGTGAGAGAGAGTGTGAGAGAGAGAGAGAGAATGGTCACCATGTCCAGAGAGAGAGAGAGAGAGAGAATGGTCACCATGTCCTGTGAGAGAGAGAATGGTCACCATGTCCAGAGAGAGAGAGAGAGAGAGAATGGTCACCATGTCCAGAGAGAGAGAGAAAGAATGGTCACCATGTCCAGACAGAGAGAAAGAGAGAATGGTCACCATGTCCTGTGAGAGAGAGAGAGAATGGTCACCATGTCCAGACAGAGAGAGAGAGAATGGTCACCATGTCCTGTGAGAGACAGAGAGAATGGTCACCATGTCCTGTGAGAGACAGAGAGAATGGTCACCATGTCCTGTGAGAGACAGAGAGAATGGTCACCATGTCCAGAGAAGTGAGAGAGCGAATGGTCACCATGTCCAGAGAAGTGAGAGAGCGAATGGTCACCATGTCCAGACAGAGAGAGAGAGAGAGAATGGTCACCATGTCCAGACAGAGAGAGAGAGAGAGAATGGTCACCATGTCCAGACAGAGAGAGAGAGAGAGAATGGTCACCATGTCCAGACAGAGAGAGAGAGAGGATGGTCACCATGTCCAGACAGAGAGAGAGAGAGAATGGTCACCATGTCCAGACAGAGAGAAAGAGAGAATGGTCACCATGTCCAGACAGAGAGAGAGAGAGAATGGTCACCATGTCCAGACAGAGAGAGAGAGAGAATGGTCACCATGTTCAGACAGAGAGAGAGAGAGAATGGTCACCATGTTCAGACAGAGAGAGAGAGAGAATGGTCACCATGTTCAGACAGAGAGAGAGAGAGAATGGTCACCATGTTCAGACAGAGAGAGAGAGAGAATGATCACCATGTCCGGAGAGAGAGAATGGTCACCATGTCCAGAGAGAGATAGAGAGAATGGTCACTATGTCCAGAGAGAGAGAGAGACAGTGGTCACCATGTCCTGTGAGAGAGAATGGTCACCATGTCCTGTGAGAGAGAGAATGGTGACCATGTCCAGAGAGAGATAGAGAGAATGGTCACTATGTCCAGAGAGAGAGAGAGAGACAATGGTCACCTTGTCCAGAGCGAGAGAGAGAAAGAAAATGGTCACCACGTCCAGAGAGAGATGAAGAGAGAATGGTCACCATGTCCAGAGAGAGAATGGTCACCGTGTCCAGAGAGAGAGAGAGAATGGTCACCATGTCCAGAGAGAGAGAGAGAGAATGGTCACCATGTCCAAAGAGATAGAGAGAATGGTCACCATGTCCAGAGAGAGAGAGAGAATGGTCACCATGTCCAGAGAGAGGCAGAGAGAATGGTCACCATGTCCATACAGAGAGAGAGAGAGAGAGAATGGTCACCATGTCCAGACAGAGAGAGAGAGAGAATGGTCACCATGTTCAGACAGAGAGAGAGAGAGAATGTCACCATGACCGGAGAGAGAGAATGGTCACCATGTCCAGAGAGAGATAGAGAGAATGGTCACTATGTCCAGAGAGAGAGAGAGAGACAATGGTCACCTTGTCCAGAGCGAGAGAGAGAGAAAATGGTCATAACATCCAGAGAAAGATGAAGATAGAATGGTCACCATCTCCAGAGAGAGAGAGAATGGTCACCATTTACAGAAAGTGAGAGCGAGAATGGTCACCATGGAGAGAGAGAGAGAGAGAGAGAGAATGATCACCATGTCCAGAGAGAGAGAGAGAGAATGGTCACCATGTCCTGTGAGAGAGAGTGTGTGAGAGAGAGAGAGAGAGAATGGTCACCACGCCCAGAGAGAGAGAGAGAGAATGGTCACCATGTTCAGACAGAGAGAGAGAGAGAATGTCACCATGACCGGAGAGAGAGAATGGTCACCATGTCCAGAGAGAGATAGAGAGAATGGTCACTATGTCCAGAGAGAGAGAGAGAGACAATGGTCACCTTGTCCAGAGCGAGAGAGAGAGAAAATGGTCATAACATCCAGAGAAAGATGAAGATAGAATGGTCACCATCTCCAGAGAGAGAGAGAATGGTCACCATTTACAGAAAGTGAGAGCGAGAATGGTCACCATGGAGAGAGAGAGAGAGAGAGAGAGAATGATCACCATGTCCAGAGAGAGAGAGAGAGAATGGTCACCATGTCCTGTGAGAGAGAGTGTGTGAGAGAGAGAGAGAGAGAATGGTCACCACGCCCAGAGAGAGAGAGAGAGAATGGTCACCATGTCCAGACAGAGAGAGAGAATGGTCACCATGTCCTGTGAGAGAGAGAATGGTCACCATGTCCAGAGAGAGAGAGAGAGAATGGTCACCATGTCCAGACAGAGAGAAAGAGAGAATGGTCACCATGTCCTGTGAGAGAGAGAGCGAATGGTCACCATGTCCAGACAGAGAGAGAGAGAGAATGGTCACCATGTCCAGACAGAGAGAGAGAGAGAATGGTCACCATGTCCAGACAGAGAGAGAGAGAATGGTCACCATGTCCAGACAGAGAGAGAGAGAGAATGGTCACCATGTTCAGACAGAGAGAGAGAGAGAATGATCACCATGTCCGGAGAGAGAGAATGGTCACCATGTCCAGAGAGAGAGAGAATGGTCACCATTTACAGAAAGTGAGAGCGAGAATGGTCACCATGGAGAGAGAGAGAGAGAGAGAGAGAGAATGATCACCATGTCCAGAGAGACAGAGAGAAAATGGTCACCATGTCCAGAGAGAAAAAGAGAGAGAGAGAATGGTCACCATGTCCTGTGAGAGAGGGAGAGAGAGAGAATGGTCACCATGTCCAGAGAGAGAGAGAGAATGGTCACCATGTCCTGTGAGAGAGAGAGAGAGAGAGAGAGAGAGAGAATGGTCACCATGTCCAGAGAGAGAGAGAGAGAATGGTCACCATGTCCTGTGAGAGAGAGAGAGAGAATGGTCACCATGTCCTGTGAGAGAGAGAATGGTCACCATGTCCAGAGAGAGAGAGAGAGAATGGTCACCATGTCCAGACAGAGAGAAAGAGAGAATGGTCACCATGTCCTGTGAGAGAGAGAGAGAATGGTCACCATGTCCAGAGAAGTGAAAGAGCGAATGGTCACCATGTCCAGAGAGAGAGAGAGAGAATGGTCACCATGTCCAGAGAGAGAGAGAAAGAATGGTCACCATGTCCAGACAGAGAGAAAGAGAGAATGGTCACCATGTCCTGTGTGAGAGAGAGAGAATGGTCACCATGTCCAGAGAAGTGAGAGAGCGAATGGTCACCATGTCCAGACAGAGAGAGAGAGAGAGAGAATGGTCACCATGTCCAGACAGAGAGAGAGAGAGAATGGTCACCATGTTCAGACAGAGAGAGAGAGAGAGAATGATCACCATGTCCGGAGAGAGAGAATGGTCACCATGTCCAGACAGAGAGAAAGAGAGAATGGTCACCATGTCCTGTGAGAGAGAGAGAGAATGGTCACCATGTCCAGAGAAGTGAGAGAGCGAATGGTCACCATGTCCAGACAGAGAGAGAGAGAGAATGGTCACCATGTCCAGACAGAGAGAGAGAGAGAATGGTCACCATGTCCAGACAGAGAGAGAGAGAGAATGGTCACCATGTTCAGACAGAGAGAGAGAGAGAGAATGATCACCATGTCCGGAGAGAGAGAATGGTCACCATGTCCAGACAGAGAGAGAGAGAGAGAATGGTCATCATGTCCAGACAGAGAGAGAGAGAGAATGGTCATCATGTCCAGACAGAGAGAGAGAGAGAATGGTCACCATGTCCAGACAGAGAGAGAGAGAGAATGGTCACCATGTTCAGACAGAGAGAGAGAGAGAATGATCACCATGTCTGGAGAGAGAGAATGGTCACCATGTCCAGAGAGAGAGAGAATGGTCACCATTTACAGAAACTGAGAGCGAGAATGGTCACCATGGAGAGAGAGAGAGAGAGAGAGAGAAGGATCACCATGTCCAGAGAGAGAGAGAGAGAGAAAATGGTCACCATGTCCAGAGAGAAAAAGAGAGAGAGAGAATGGTCACCATGTCCTGTGAGAGAGGGAGAGAGAGAGAATGGTCACCATATCCAGAGAGAGAGAGAGAATGGTCACCATGTCCTGTGAGAGAGAGAGTGAGAGAGAGAGAGAGAGAGAATGGTCACCATGTCCAGAGAGAGAGAGAGAGAATGGTCACCATGTCCTGTGAGAGAGAGAGAGAGAATGGTCACCATGTCCTGTGAGAGAGAGAATGGTCACCATGTCCAGAGAGAGAGAGAGAGAGAATGGTCACCATGTCCAGAGAGAGAGAGAAAGAATGGTCACCATGTCCAGACAGAGAGAAAGAGAGAATGGTCACCATGTCCTGTGAGAGAGAGAGAGAATGGTCACCATGTCCAGAGAAGTGAGAGAGCGAATGGTCACCATGTCCAGACAGAGAGAGAGAGAGAGAATGGTCACCATGTCCAGACAGAGAGAGAGAGAGAATGGTCACCATGTCCAGACAGAGAGAGAGAGAGAATGGTCACCATGTCCAGACAGAGAGAGAGAGAGAATGATCACCATGTCCGGAGAGAGAGAATGGTCACCATGTCCAGAGAGAGGTAGAGAGAATGGTCACTATGTCCAGAGAGAGAGAGAGAGAGACAGTGGTCACCATGTCCTGTGAGAGAGAGAATGGTCACCATGTCCTGTGAGAGAGAGAATGGTGACCATGTCCAGAGAGAGATAGAGAGAATGGTCACTATGTCCAGAGAGAGAGAGAGAGACAATGGTCACCTTGTCCAGAGCGAGAGAGAGAAAAAATGGTCACCACGTCCAGAGAGGGATGAAGAGAGAATGGTCACCTTGTCCAGAGAGAGAATGGTCACCGTGTCCAGAGAGAGAGAGAATGGTCACCATGTCCAGAGAGAGAGAAAGAGAATGGTCTCCATGTCCAAAGAGATAGAGAGAATGGTCACCATGTCCAGAGAGAGAGAGAGAATGGTCACCATGTCCAGACAGAGGCAGAGAGAATGGTCACCATGTCCAGACAGAGAGAGAGAGAATGGTCACCATGTCCAGACAGAGAGAGAGAGAGAATGGTCACCATGTCCAGAGAGAGAGAGAGAATGGTCTCCATGTTCAGACAGAGAGAGAGAGAGAATGTCACCATGACCGGAGAGAGAGAATGGTCACCATGTCCAGAGAGAGAGAGAGAGAGAATGGTCACCATGTTCAGACAGAGAGAGAGAGAGAATGTCACCATGTCCGGAGAGAGAGAATGTCACCATGTCCGGAGAGAGAGAATGTCACCATGTCCGGAGAGAGAGAATGTCACCATGTCCGGAGAGAGATAATGTCACCATGTCCGGAGAGAGAGAATGGTCACCATGTCCAGAGAGAGATTGAGAGAATGGTCACTATGTCCAGAGAGAGAGAGAGAGACAATGGTCACCTTGTCCAGAGCGAGAGAGAGAGAAAATGGTCACCACGTCCAGAGAAAGATGAAGAGAGAATGGTCACCATGTCCAGAGAGAGAGAGGATGGTCACCATGTACAGAGAGAGAGAGAAAGAGAATGATCACCATGTCCAGAGAGAGACAGAGAGAGAGAATGGTCACCATGTCCAGAGACAGAGAGAAAGAGAATGATCATGTCCACAGAGAGAGAGAGAGAGAATGGTCACCATGTCCTGTGAGAGAGAGTGTGAGAGAGAGAGAGAGAATGGTCACCATGTCCAGAGAGAGAGAGAGAGAATGGTCACCATGTCCTGTGAGAGAGAGAGAGAGAATGGTCACCATGTCCTGTGAGAGAGAGAATGGTCACCATGTCCAGAGAGAGAGAGAATAGTCACCATGTCCAGAGAGAGAGAGAAAGAATGGTCACCATGTCCAGACAGAGAGAAAGAGAGAATGGTCACCATGTCCTGTGAGAGAGAGAGAGAATGGTCACCATGTCCAGACAGAGAGTGAGAGAATAGTCACCATGTCCTGTGAGAGAGAGAGAGAATGGTCACCATGTCCTGTGAGAGACAGAGAGAATGGTCACCATGTCCTGTGAGAGAGAGAGAGAATGGTCACCATGTCCAGAGAAGTGAGAGAGCGAATGGTCACCATGTCCAGACAGAGAGAGAGAGAGAGAGAATGGTCACCATGTCCAGACGGAGAGAGAGAGAGAATGGTCACCATGTCCAGACAGAGAGAGAATGGTCACCATGTCCAGACAGAGAGAGAGAGAGAATGGTCACCATGTCCAGACAGAGAGAGAGAGAGAGAGAATGGTCACCATGTTCAGACAGAGACAGAGAGAGAGAGAGAATGATCACCATGTCCGGAGAGAGAGAATGGTCACCATGTCCAGAGAGAGATAGACAGAATGGTCACTATGTCCAGAGAGAGAGAGAGAGAGAGACAGTGGTCACCATGTCCTGTGAGAGAGAGAATGGTCACCATGTCCTGTGAGAGAGAGAATGGTGACCATGTCCAGAGAGAGATAGAGAGAATGGTCACTATGTCCAGAGAGAGAGAGAGAGACAATGGTCACCTTGTCCAGAGCGAGAGAGAGAAAAAAAATGGTCACCACGTCCAGAGAGAGATGAAGAGAGAATGGTCACCATGTCCAGAGAGAGAGAATGGTCACCGTGTCCAGAGAGAGAGAGAATGGTCACCGTGTCCAGAGAGAGAGAGAGAATGGTCACCATGTCCAGAGAGAGAGAGAGAATGGTCACCATGTCCAAAGAGATAGAGAGAATGGTCACCATGTCCAGAGAGAGAGAGAAAATGGTCACCATGTCCAGACAGAGAGAGAGAGAGAATGTTCACCATGTCCAGACAGAGAGAGAGAGAGAAAATGGTCACCATGTCCAGAGAGAAAAAGAGAGAGAGAGAATGGTCACCATGTCCTGTGAGAGAGGGAGAGAGAGAGAATGGTCACCATGTCCAGAGAGAGAGAGAGAGAGAGAGAGAATGGTCACCATGTCCAGAGAGAGAGAGAGAGAATGGTCACTATGTCCAGAGAGAGAGAGAGACAATGGTCACCTTGTCCAGAGCGAGAGAGAGAAAAAATGGTCACCACATCCAGAGAGGGATGAAGAGAGAATGGTCACCATGTCCAGAGAGAGAATGGTCACCATGTCCAGAGAGAGAATGGTCACCGTGTCCAGAGAGAGAGAGAGAATGGTCACCATGTCCAGAGAGAGAGAGAGAGAATGGTCTCCATGTCCAAAGAGATAGAGAGAATGGTCACCATGTCCAGAGAGAGAGAGAGAATGGTCACCATGTCCAGAGAGAGGCAGAGAGAATGGTCACCATGTCCAGACAGAGAGAGAGAGAATGGTCACCATGTCCAGACAGAGAGAGAGAGAGAATGGTCACCATGTCCAGAGAGAGAGAGAGAGAGAGAGAATGGTCACCATGTTCAGACAGAGAGAGAGAGAGAATGTTACCATGTCCGGAGAGAGAGAATGTCACCATGTCCGGAGAGAGAGAATGTCACCATGTCCGGAGAGAGTGAATGTCACCATGTCCGGAGAGAGAGAATGTCACCATGTCCGGAGAGAGAGAATGTCACCATGTCCGGAGAGAGATAATGTCACCATGTCCGGAGAGAGAGAATGTCACCATGTCCGGAGAGAGAGAATGGTCACCATGTCCAGAGAGAGATTGAGACAATGGTCACTATGTCCAGAGAGAGAGAGAGAGACAATGGTCACCTTGTCCAGAGCGAGAGAGAGAGAAAATGGTCACCACGTCCAGAGAAAGATGAAGAGAGAATGGTCACCATGTCCAGAGAGAGAGAGAATGGTCACCATGTACAGAGAGAGAGAGAAAGAGAATGATCACCATGTCCAGAGAGAGACAGAGAGAGAGAATGGTCACCATGTCCTGTGAGAGAGAGAGAGAGAGAGAGAGAGAATGGTCACCATGTCCAGAGACAGAGAGAAAGAGAATGATCATGTCCACAGAGAGAGAGAGAGAGAATGGTCACCATGTCCTGTGAGAGAGAGAGAGAGAGAGAGAATGGTCACCATGTCCAGAGAGAGAGAGAGAGAATGGTCACCATGTCCTGTGAGAGAGAGAGAGAGAATGGTCACCATGTCCTGTGAGAGAGAGAATGGTCACCATGTCCTGTGAGAGAGAGAATGGTCACCATGTCCAGAGAGAGAGAGAATGGTCACCATGTCCAGAGAGAGAGAGAAAGAATGGCCACCATGTCCAGACAGAGAGAAAGAGAGAATGGTCACCATGTCCTGTGAGAGAGAGAGAGAATTGTCACCATGTCCAGACAGAGAGCGAGAGAATAGTCACCATGTCCTGTGAGAGAGAGAGAGAATGGTCACCATGTCCTGTGAGAGACAGAGAGAATGGTCACCATGTCCTGTGAGAGAGAGAGAGAATGGTCACCATGTCCAGAGAAGTGAGAGAGCGAATGGTCACCATGTCCAGACAGAGAGAGAGAGAGAGAGAATGGTCACCATGTCCAGACAGAGAGAGAGAGAGAATGGTCACCATGTCCAGACAGAGAGAGAGAGAGAATGGTCACCATGTCCAGACAGAGAGAGAGAGAGAATGGTCACCATGTCCAGACAGAGAGAGAGAGAGAGAGAGAGAATGGTCACCATGTTCAGACAGAGAGAGAGAGAGAATGATCACCATGTCCGGAGAGAGAGAATGGTCACCATGTCCAGAGAGAGATAGAGAGAATGGTCACTATGTCCAGAGAGAGAGAGAGAGAGAGACATTGGTCACCATGTCCTGTGAGAGAGAGAATGGTCACCATGTCCTGTGAGAGAGAGAATGGTGACCATGTCCAGAGAGAGATAGAGAGAATGGTCACTATGTCCAGAGAGAGAGAGAGAGAGAGACAATGGTCACCTTGTCCAGAGCGAGAGAGAGAAAAAAAATGGTCACCACGTCCAGAGAGAGATGAAGAGAGAATGGTCACCATGTCCAGAGAGAGAATGGTCACCGTGTCCAGAGAGAGAGAGAATGGTCACCGTGTCCAGAGAGAGAGAGAATGGTCACCATGTCCAAAGAGATAGAGAGAATGGTCACCATGTCCAGAGAGAGAGAGAGAATGGTCACCATGTCCAGACAGAGAGAGAGAGAGAATGTTCACCATGTCCAGACAGAGAGAGAGAGAGAATGGTCACCATGTTCAGACAGAGAGAGAGAGAGAATGTCACCATGACCGGAGAGAGAGAATGGTCACCATGTCCAGAGAGAGATAGAGAGAATGGTCACTATGTCCAGAGAGAGAGAGAGAGACAATGGTCACCTTGTCCAGAGCGAGAGAGAGAGAAAATGGTCATAACATCCAGAGAGAGACGAAGAGAGAATGGTCACCATGTCCAGAGAGAGAGAGAATGGTCACCATGGAGAGAGAGAAGAGAGAGAGAATGATCACCATGTCCTGAGAGAGAGAGAGAGAGAGAAAATGGTCACCATGTCCAGACAGAGAGAGAGAGAGAGAGAGAGAATGGTCACCATGTTCAGACAGAGAGAGAGAGAGAATGATCACCATGTCCGGAGAGAGAGAATGGCCAACATGTCCAGAGAGAGATAGAGAGAATGGTCACTATGTCCAGAGAGAGAGAGAGAGAGAGACAATGGTCACCTTGTCCAGAGCGAGAGAGAGAAAAAAAATGGTCACCACGTCCAGAGAGAGATGAAGAGAGAATGGTCACCATGTCCAGAGAGAGAATGGTCACCGTGTCCAGAGAGAGAGAGAATGGTCACCGTGTCCAGAGAGAGAGAGAATGGTCACCATGTCCAAAGAGATAGAGAGAATGGTCACCATGTCCAGAGAGAGAGAGAGAATGGTCACCATGTCCAGACAGAGAGAGAAAGAGAATGTTCACCATGTCCAGACAGAGAGAGAGAGAGAATGGTCACCATGTTCAGACAGAGAGAGAGAGAGAATGTCACCATGACCGGAGAGAGAGAATGGTCACCATGTCCAGAGAGAGATAGAGAGAATGGTCACTATGTCCAGAGAGAGAGAGAGAGACAATGGTCACCTTGTCCAGAGCGAGAGAGAGAGAAAATGGTCATAACATCCAGAGAGAGACGAAGAGAGAATGGTCACCATGTCCAGAGAGAGAGAGAATGGTCACCATGGAGAGAGAGAAGAGAGAGAGAATGATCACCATGTCCTGAGAGAGAGAGAGAGAGAGAAAATGGTCACCATGTCCAGAGAGAAAAAGAGAGAGAGAGAATGGTCACCATGTCCTGTGAGAGAGGGAGAGAGAGAGAATGGTCACCATGGCCAGAGAGAGAGAGAGAGAGAGAGAATGGTCACCATGTCCTGTGAGAGAGAGTGTGAGAGAGAGAGAGAGAATGGTCACCATGTCCAGAGAGAGAGAGAGAGAATGAACACCATGTCCTGTGAGAGAGAGAATGGTCACCATGTCCAGAGAGAGAGAGAGAGAATGGTCACCATGTCCAGAGAGAGAGAGAAAGAATGGTCACCATGTCCAGACAGAGAGAAAGAGAGAATGGTCACCATGTCCTGTGAGAGAGAGAGAGAATGGTCACTCTGTCCAGACAGAGAGAGAGAGAATGGTCACCATGTCCTGTGAGAGAGAGAGAGAATGGTCACCATGTCCTGTGAGAGAGAGAGAGAATGGTCACCATGTCCTGTGAGAGAGAGAGAGAATGGTCACCATGTCCTGTGAGAGAGAGAGAGAGAATGGTCACCATGTCCTGTGAGAGAGAGAGAGAATGGTCACCATGTCCAGAGAAGTGAGGGAGCGAATGGTCACCATGTCCAGACAGAGAGAGAGAGAGAGAATGGTCACCATGTCCAGACAGAGAGAGAGAGAGAGAATGGTCACCATGTCCAGACAGAGAGAGACAGAGAATGGTCACCATGTCCAGACAGAGAGAGAGAGAGAATGGTCACCATGTTCAGACAGAGAGAGAGAGAATGATCACCATGTCCGGAGAGAGAGAATGGTCACCATGTCCAGAGAGACAGAGAGAATGGTCACCATGTCCAGACAGAGAGAGAGAGAATGGTCACCATGTTCAGACAGAGAGAGAGAGAGAATGGTCACCATGTTCAGACAGAGAGAGAGAGAGAATGATCACCATGTCCGGAGAGAGAGAATGGTCACCATGTCCAGAGAGAGATAAAGAGAATGGTCACTATGTCCAGAGAGAGAGAGAGAGACAGTGGTCACCATGTCCTGTGTGAGAGAGAATGGTCACCATGTCCTGTGAGAGAGATAATGGTGACCATGTCCAGAGAGAGATAGAGAGAATGGTCACTATGTCCAGAGAGAGAGAGAGAGACAATGGTCACCTTGTCCAGAGCGAGAGAGAGAAAAAATGGTCACCACGTCCAGAGAGAGATGAAGAGAGAATGGTCACCGTGTCCAGAGAGAGAGAGAATGGTCACCGTGTCCAGAGAGAGAGAGAATGGTCACCATGTCCAGAGAGAGAGAGAGAATGGTCACCATGTCCAGACAGAGAGAGAGAGAGAATGGTCACCATGTTCAGACAGAGAGAGAGAGAGAATGATCACCATGTCCGGAGAGAGAGAATGGTCACCATGTCCAGTCAGAGAGAGAGAGAATGGTCACTATGTCCAGAGAGAGAGAGAGAGAGACAGTGGTCACCATGTCCTGTGAGAGAGAGAATGGTCACCATGTCCTGTGAGAGAGAGAATGGTGACCATGTCCAGAGAGAGATAGAGAGAATGGTCACTATGTCCAGAGAGAGAGAGAGAGAGAGATAATCGTCACCTTGTCCAGAGCGAGAGAGAGAAAAAAAATGGTCACCACGTCCAGAGAGAGATTTAGAGAGAATGGTCACCATGTCCAGAGAGAGAATGGTCACCGTGTCCAGAGAGAGAATGGTCACCGTGTCCAGAGAGAGAATGGTCACCGTGTCCAGAGAGAGAATGGTCACCGTGTCCAGAGAGAGAGAGAATGGTCACCATGTCCAGAGAGAGAGAGAGAGAATGGTCACCATGTCCAAAGAGATAGAGAGAATGGTCACCCTGTCCAGAGAGAGAGAGAGAATGGTCACCATGTCCAGACAGAGAGAGAGAGAGAATGGACACCATGTCCAGACAGAGAGAGAGAGAGAATGGTCACCATGTTCAGACAGAGAGAGAGAGAGAATGTCACCATGACCGGAGAGAGAGAATGGTCACCATGTCCAGAGAGAGATAGAGAGACAATGGTCACCTTGTCCAGAGCGAGAGAGAGAGAGAAAATGGTCATAACATCCAGAGAGAGATGAAGAGAGAATGGTCACCATGTCCAGAGAGCGAGAGAATGGACACCATGTCCAGACAGAGAGAGAGAGAGAATGGTCACCATGTTCAGACAGAGAGAGAGAGAGAATGTCACCATGACCGGAGAGAGAGAATGGTCACTATGTCCAGAGAGAGAGAGAGAGACAATGGTCACCTTGTCCAGAGCGAGAGAGAGAGAGAAAATGGTCATAACATCCAGAGAGAGATGAAGAGAGAATGGTCACCATGTCCAGAGAGAGAGAGAATGGTCACCATTTACAGAAAGTGAGAGCGAGAATGGTCACCATGGAGAGAGAGAGAAGAGAGAGAGAATGATCACCATGTCCAGAGAGAGAGAGAGAGAGAGAGAAAATGGTCACCATGTCCAGAGAGAAAAAGAGAGAGAGAGAATGGTCACCATGTCCTGTGAGAGGGGGAGAGAGAGAGAGAGAGAGAATGGTCACCATGTCCAGAGAGAGAGAGAGAGACTGGTCACCATGTCCAGAGAGAGAGAGAGAGACTGGTCACCATGTCCTGTGAGAGAGAGAGAGAGAATGGTCACCATGTCCTGTGAGAGAGAGAATGGTCACCATGTCCAGAGAGAGAGAGAGAGAATGGTCACCATGTCCAGAGAGAGAGAGAAAGAATGGTCACCATGTCCAGACAGAGAGAAAGAGAGAATGGTCACCATGTCCTGTGAGAGAGAGAGAGAATGGTCACCATGTCCAGACAGAGAGAGAGAGAATGGTCACCATGTCCTGTGAGAGAGAGAGAGAATGGTCACCATGTCCTGTGAGAGAGAGAGAGAATGGTCACCATGTCCAGAGAAGTGAGAGAGCGAATGGTCACCATGTCCAGACAGAGAGAGAGAGAGAGAATGGTCACCATGTCCAGACAGAGAGAGAGAGAGAGAATGGTCACCATGTCCAGACAGAGAGAGAGAGAGAATGGTCACCATGTCCAGACAGAGAGAGAGAGAGAGAATGGTCACCATGTCCAGACAGAGAGAGAGAGAGAGAATGGTCACCATGTCCAGACAGAGAGAGAGAGAGAATGGTCACCATGTCCAGACAGAGAGAGAGAGAGAATGGTCACCATGTTCAGACAGAGAGAGAGAGAGAGAATGGTCACCATGTCCAGAGAGAGATAGAGAGAATGGTCACTATGTCCAGAGAGAGAGAGAGAGAGACAGTGGTCACCATGTCCTATGTGAGAGAGAATGGTCACCATGTCCTGTGAGAGAGAGAATGGTGACCATGTCCAGAGAGAGATAGAGAGAATGGTCACTATGTCCAGAGAGAGAGAGAGAGACAATGGTCACCTTGTCCAGAGCGAGAGAGAGAAAAAATGGTCACCACGTCCAGAGAGAGATGAAGAGAGAATGGTCACCATGTCCAGAGAGAGAATGGTCACCGTGTCCAGAGAGAGAGAGAATGGTCACCATGTCCAGAGAGAGAGAGAGAGAGAGAGAGAATGGTCACCATGTCCTGTGAGAGAGAGTGTGAGAGAGAGAGAGAGAGAGAGAGAATGGTCACCATGTCCTGTGAGAGAGAGAGAGAGAGAATGGTCACCATGTCCTGTGAGAGAGAGAGAGAGAATGGTCACCATGTCCTGTGAGAGAGAGAATGGTCACCATGTCCAGAGAGAGAGAGAGAGAATGGTCACCATGTCCAGAGAGAGAGAGAAAGAATGGTCACCATGTCCAGACAGAGAGAGAAAGAATGGTCACCATGTCCAGACAGAGAGAGAGAGAATGGTCACCATGTCCAGAGAGAGAGAGAGAGAGAGTGGTCACCATGTCCTGTGAGAGAGAAAGAATTGTCACCATGTCCAGAGAGAGAGAGAGAGAGAATGAATGGTCACCATGTCCAGAGAGAGAGAGAGAGAATGGTCACCATGTCCAGGAGAGAGAGAGAGAATGGTCACCATGTCCTGTGAGAGAGAGAGAGAGAGAGAGAGAGAGAGAGAGAGAGAGAGAGAGAGAGAGAGAGAGAAAGAATGGTCACCATGTCCAGAGAGAGAGAGAGAGAATGGTCACCATGTCAAGGAGAGAGAGAGAGAGAATGGTCACCATGTCCTGTGAGAGAGAGAGAGAGAGAGAGAGAGAGAGAGAGAGAAAGAATGGTCACCATGTCCAGAGAGAGAGAGAGAGAATGGTCACCATGTCCAGACAGAGAGAGAGAGAGAATGGTCACCATGTTCAGACAGAGAGAGAGAGAGAGAATGGTCACCATGTCCAGAGAGAGATAGAGAGAATGGTCACTATGTCCAGAGAGAGAGAGAGAGAGAGAGACAGTGGTCACCATGTCCTGTGTGAGAGAGAATGGTCACCATGTCCTGTGAGAGAGAGAATGGTGACCATGTCCAGAGAGAGATAGAGAGAATGGTCACTATGTCCAGAGAGAGAGAGAGAGAGACAATGGTCACCTTGTCCAGAGCGAGAGAGAGAAAAAATGGTCACCACGTCCAGAGAGAGATGAAGAGAGAATGGTCACCATGTCCAGAGAGAGAATGGTCACCGTGTCCAGAGAGAGAGAGAATGGTCACCATGTCCAGAGAGAGAGAGAGAGAGAATGATCACCATGTCCTGTGAGAGAGAGTGTGAGAGAGAGAGAGAGAGAGAGAATGGTCACCATGTCCTGTGAGAGAGAGAGAGAGAATGGTCACCATGTCCTGTGAGAGAGAGAATGGTCACCATGTCCAGAGAGAGAGAGAGAGAATGGTCACCATGTCCAGAGAGAGAGAGAAAGAATGGTCACCATGTCCAGACAGAGAGAGAGAGAATGGTCACCATGTCCAGAGAGAGAGAGAGAGAGAGAGAGTGGTCACCATGTCCTGTGAGAGAGAAAGAATTGTCACCATGTCCAGAGAGAGAGAGAGAGAGAATGAATGGTCACCATGTCCAGAGAGAGAGAGAGAGAGAGAATGGTCACCATGTCCAGGAGAGAGAGAGAGAGAATGGTCACCATGTCCTGTGAGAGAGAGAGAGAGAGAGAAAGAATGGTCACCATGTCCAGAGAGAGAGAGAGAGAATGGTCACCATGTCAAGGAGAGAGAGAGAGAAAATTGTCACCATGTCCAGAGAGAGAGAGAATGGTCACCATGTCCTGTGAGAGAGAGAGATAGAGAGAGAGAATGGTCACCATGTCCTGTGATGGAGAGAAAGAATGGTCACCAGGTCCAGAGAGAGAGAGAGAGAATGGTCACCATGTCAAGGAGAGAGAGAGAGAGAATGGTCACCATGTCCAGAGAGAGAGAGAAAGAATGGGCACCATGTCCAGAGGAGAGAGAATGGTCACCATGTCCAGGAGAGAGAGAGAGAGAATGGTCACCATGTCCAGTGAGACAGAGGGAGAATGGTCACCATGTCCAGAGAGAGTGAGAGAGAATGGTCACCATGTCCAGAGAGAGAGAATGGTCACCATGTCCTGTGATAGAGAGAGAGAGAGAATGGTCACCATGTCCAGAGAGAGAGAGAGAGAATGGACACCTTGTCCTGTGAGAGAGAGAGAGAGAGAGAGAGAATGGTCACCATGTCCAGAGAGAGAGAGAGAGAGAGACTGGTCACCATGTCCAGTGAGACAGAGAGAGAATGGTCACCATGTCCTGTGAGAGAGAGGGAGTGAATGGTCACCATGTCCGGAGAGAGAGGGAGAAAGAGAGAATGGTCACCATGTCAAGAGAGAGAGAGAGAGAATGGTTACCATGTCCGGAGAGAGAGAGAGAGAGAGAGAGAGAGAGAGAGAATGGTCTCCATGTCCAGAGAGAGAGAGAGAGAGAGAATGGTCACCATGTGCGGAGAGAGAGAGAGAGAGAATGGTCACCATGTCCAGAGAGAGAATGGTCACCATGTCCAGAGAGAGAATGGTCACCATGTCCAGAGAGAGAATGGTCACCATGTCCAGAGAGAGAATGGTCACCATGTCCAGAGAGAGAGAGAATGGTCACCATGTCCGGAGAGAGAGAGAGAATGGTCACCATGTTGAGAGAGAGAGAGAGAATGGTCACCATGTCCGGAGAGAGAGAGAGAGAATGGTCACTATGTCCAGAGAGAGAGAGAGAGAGACAATGGTCACCTTGTCCAGAGCGAGAGAGAGAAAAAATGGTCACCACGTCCAGAGAGAGATGAAGAGAGAATGGTCACCATGTCCAGAGAGAGAATGGTCACCGTGTCCAGAGAGAGAGAGAATGGTCACCATGTCCAGAGAGAGAGAGAGAGAGAGAATGGTCACCATGTCCTGTGAGAGAGTATGAGAGAGAGAGAGAGAGAGAGAATGGTCACCATGTCCAGAGAGAGAGAGAGAGAATGGTCACCATGTCCTGTGAGAGAGAGAGAATGGTCACCATGTCCTGTGAGAGAGAGAATGGTCACCATGTCCAGAGAGAGAGAGAGAGAATGGTCACCATGTCCAGAGAGAGAGAGAAAGAATGGTCAACATGTCCAGACAGAGAGAAAGAGAGAATGGTCACCATGTCCTGTGAGAGAGAGAGAGAATGGTCACCATGTCCAGACAGAGAGAGAGAGAATGGTCACCATGTCCAGAGAGAGAGAGAGAGAGAGAGAGAGTGGTCACCATGTCCTGTGAGAGAGAAAGAATTGTCACCATGTCCAGAGAGAGAGAGAGAGAGAATGAATGGTCACCATGTCCAGAGAGAGAGAGAGAGAATGGTCACCATGTCCAGGAGAGAGAGAGAGAGAATGGTCACCATGTCCTGTGAGAGAGAGAGAGAGAGAGAAAGAATGGTCACCATGTCCAGAGAGAGAGAGAATGGTCACCATGTCAAGGAGAGAGAGAGAGAGAATTGTCACCATGTCCAGAGAGAGAGAGAATGGTCACCATGTCCTGTGAGAGAGAGAGATAGAGAGAGAGAATGGTCACCATGTCCTGTGATGGAGAGAAAGAATGGCCACCAGGTCCAGAGAGAGAGAGAGAGAATGGTCACCATGTCAAGGAGAGAGAGAGAGAATGGTCACCATGTCCAGAGAGAGAGAGAAAGAATGGGCACCATGTCCAGAGAGAGAGAATGGTCACCATGTCCAGGAGAGAGAGAGAGAGAATGGTCACCATGTCCAGTGAGACAGAGGGAGAATGGTCACCATGTCCAGAGAGAGAGAGAGAGAATGGTCACCATGTCCAGAGAGAGAGAATGGTCACCATGTCCTGTGATAGAGAGAGAGAGAGAATGGTCACCATGTCCAGAGAGAGAGAGAGAGAGAGAGAATGGACACCTTGTCCTGTGAGAGAGAGAGAGAGAGAGAGAATGGTCACCATGTCCTGTGAGAGAGAGAGAGAGAGAAAGAATGGTCACCATGTTCAGACAGAGAGAGATAGAGAGAATGGTCACTATGTCCAGAGAGAGAGAGAGAGACAGTGGTCACCATGTCCTGTGTGAGAGAGAATGGTCACCATGTCCTGTGAGAGAGAGAATGGTGACCATGTCCAGAGAGAGATAGAGAGAATGGTCACTATGTCCAGAGAGAGAGAGAGAGAGACAATGGTCACCTTGTCCAGAGCGAGAGAGAGAAAAAATGGTCACCACGTCCAGAGAGAGATGAAGAGAGAATGGTCACCATGTCCAGAGAGAGAATGGTCACCGTGTCCAGAGAGAGAGAGAATGGTCACCATGTCCAGAGAGAGAGAGAGAGAGAATGATCACCATGTCCTGTGAGAGAGAGTGTGAGAGAGAGAGAGAGAGAGAGAATGGTCACCATGTCCTGTGAGAGAGAGAGAGAGAATGGTCACCATGTCCTGTGAGAGAGAGAGAGAGAATGGTCACCATGTCCTGTGAGAGAGAGAATGGTCACCATGTCCAGAGAGAGAGAG